>NC_061112.1:59472190-59539223 GCF_002878395.1 Capsicum annuum
AACTGAGTAAAGTATTTGTTGTGGAGTGGAGAGAAAAGTTGCTTCAACGCATGAAGGCTTGCCTTTGCAATGCCTTCTGCTTTCTTTATTTATAGAACAAAAGGTAAGCTTTTTCAATCTATCTATCTTTACACATGTTTCTAAAACTACAAACTAAAGAAAGAAAAAAGTCAATAAAATTTTTTTTTCTTAACTTCATTATTGTTTGGGGTATAATTTGGTTTTATTAGCATTTGTTTCATATTGAAGTAACTCTCTTCTCTTACAATGACTTCTTTTTCTAAATGTATTCAAATTCTATATTAGACTAACATTTGTTGCTATCATTGACCCTATTTTGTTAATAACCGAGTTTATTTATAGCTTTTAATACCTTTGTTTTTCCTTTTTTTTTTGGAATCTGAAACAACATGGTCTTTGATGCATCAAACATTACGCTAGCACTATATTTTAAATGTTTTAAATTCTACCCAGATTAGAGATGATACTTGATGTTGGGTGTATTTATGAATTCTAGTGTTAGTATTCTAACTTGTTTAGTCTTGTTTTGAGGATAACTTGAGTGATTTATTTGTTAATCTGATATAAATAAGAATATAAGTGTTCAAGGATGTGTTTAAAAGGGTTTAAAGTATTTTCCAACAAGTTTGTGCTTAATTGAGTCATTTAGAGTTCAATCGAGGTAACTAGTTTTTCTAGCTTGAGCTAGTTGTGTGTCTAGTCGATCTCGTTAGATTCTATTATGTTTAAAGAGTTCTTTATGATTTAAATGTGTAATCGTAAGTGGAATAACTTGTTGGTAGTGTGCAAAGTTCAATTTAATTAAGTTTAGAGGTGGAAAAATAAGTTGAAGATTAACATGAACTAGCCTAGTCTTAGCTCTTTTATTGATTCATCGTCATAGATATTGTATTGTGATTATCTATAATTAGTGGTGAGTGATTATGTAGGAAGATTTGTGATCTGAATATGATTATATTTTTATGTTGAAAAAAGCTGAAAATTAAAGGGAAACAACACCACAAGGCATGGATAAACGGAGGAGCACTTAACACTTAGTCAAAATTTTGGAAGCAACTTCCTAAGAGGGCATGTATATTTGCCTGCGACGCCCTAACTGGAGCGGTTCTCTACATCACCCTCTAGAGTGGTGATCTGCAGTAGGCTCAGCCCCTTCTGGAGTGGTGAAATACCCAGGGCGGTGCCCACTTTATTCCCATGCTTAATTTCACGTGAAATTCAACTCCTACATAGATTATGTTTGGGTTACTATATATATACACACTTTAAACATCTTTTGCACACTCTTGGACGTATTTGGAGATTGAGGGGCTTCTAAAACTTTATCTTTTAGGTTTTTATTATTTTAATTTAGTTCATTCATGTTCTTAGTTGTTAATTACAATCTTGTGATTACGATTATGACTATGCATGACTAAACGTCCTTTTTCCAGGGTTAAAGCTAAGAACATGAATACTATTATTTTGTATTAAACTCATTTAATTTGCTTATCATTATTGGTTGTTTTTTTATTATTGATTTAATTATTTGATGGATTGATCACCCAAAAAATACATCTATTGGAAACTTTGTGATCTCGGAAGAGGGAATAAGGCAATAAAACGTGGGAATAAACCAAGTATGGTTCTTATTTCTTTATAAAATAAGGAATTCGAATTAGCACCTAGGACAAAGATGTACTTAGAAGCCTTACTTGATTCATACGTAGGACGATATCTTAAAGAACTTAATTAGATTATTACATCACCGTTCAACGATGTAGTCGTAAGGTCTAAATTAGCTAAATGGTTAGAGGTCGGGAGACCATGATCATGCAATTAACCTTACAAATCAACAACTAAGATAAGCGATTTAACAAATAACATTCAATAACATAGTACGATTTTTCAAAGTGCTTTAACCCTGAGCTTTACTCCATTGATTGTTTCAAGACTCTTATTTACGCATTATTTACTTTAATTCAAAGTTACAATTTACAAACTCTCCTTTTGGTTACTCTTGCATCAATTTAATCTTAGAAGAAACTAGAATTGAATAGTTGTTGGAACTATTCCATATGGGATCGATACTCGGCTTTCTTAAAGGTCACTTTACTACTTGGTAGACCACGTACACTTACGTGTGCGCTTGGGCACTGTCAAGTTTTTGAAGCCATTGTTGGGGACTTGTTATTTGGTGAATTTTTATTTTAGTTTTACGTTTATATTTCTTTGGTGTTTTTACGCTTGGTCTTGGTTTTGTAATTGCAGAAAACAGGTTTTCCAAGTTGGAAGCTGCCAAAGGCTTGGGAATTGGTTGAAGCAAGCCACAAACCTGAACAACTTTTCCATTAATGAAGGAGAGAAGTAATTCTTCTTCCCCGAATTCCTAAAATCCAAGAAGACCAAGAGAATCCTGCTCAAATGGCTCAGGAACAACAAGCCCGCAGGACAGTGCGAGAAGTGGCAGTCCCATTTTTGACAAACTTGACATACCCAATTCAAAGCCCAACTGCTGGGGGGAATTTCAAGTTAAAGCACAACATGGTGCAGCTTCTAATTAGTAGTGGACAGTTTACAGGGCTTGTACAAGATAATCCACAAGTCCACTTGTAGAAATTCATTGAGCTCACTGACATATTCACCCTGATAGATATGTCCATAGATTATGTGAGGCTGACACTCTTTCCTCATTCACTTTTGGAGGAAGCAAAGAGGTGGTTGAATGTGGATCTGACCAATTCAATCACTACATAGGACGACTTAGCTAAAAAATTTCTAATTCGGTTCTTTCTATCTGGCAAGACTGTGAGACTTCACGATGGGATAGTGAGTCGCGATGGGATAATGAGCTTCAAACAGAGGACAGATGAAAATCTATATCATTCTTAGAAATGATTCAAGGATCTTCTTCGGTACTGTCCACATCACCAACTGTCCAATAAGGTACTTAGTCATACTTTTTTATAAGCACTTGATCACAATAAAAAGATTTTGCTAGATTTAGCCATAGGTGGTCAAGCACTGAATTGACTTATGATGAGCTGTACATGTTATTGAATGCATAGCACAAGGAAATCTCGAGTGGCATTTGAATGCTAGAAGTGCCACAAAAAGAATTACAGGTGTATTAGAGGTTGACTAATTCACTACCATATCTGCTCAGATCTCTGCATTGCAAAATCAAACAAGCAATCTAAAGTTGGGTGTAGAATAACTTGCAGCCACAGTCAATGTAATCCAACAAGCTGCAAGTTGGTGTAAAGTATGCGGTAAAAGTGGTCATTTGTAGCTATGTGTGCTTTAAATTCAGAATCGGTAATGTATGTGGGCAATGCTGAATGGCTAAATTATGGTAATGCCTACAACATGAAGTGGCAGACTCATCCACCAATACAGACATGGAATTCCCCACAGCCACAAGTTTTACCAAATAAGTCAACTAACAACGTAGAGGATATGATAAAACAACTCTTAGCTGGTCAAGTTCAAATGGCTGCAGACAAAAAAAGTCAACAAGCAGAATTAAAGAATCAGCAAACAACTCAAAGAAGCTTAGAGTTGCAGTTGGGGTAGTTACAACAAACATTAAATGCCAGGCCTCAAAGTGGTTTGCTAGGAAATACAGAAAATCCAAAATAAGTTATGGAAATCACCTTGAGGAGTGGTAAATAGCTTTAAGGAGAACCTTCAAAGGCAACTAAGGAGGTAGATACTAATCTGGAGGCTTAACAGGTAAATGGGATGTGGTGGCTGAATAGGTAAATGGAAGAGTTACTAAAAAATCAAGGAAGTCTGGGTACTCGAAAGAAAAAATTACTGTAGAAGAAAAGAAGAAGATGTCTCCACTTCTTTTTTCCATAAAAGTATATGAAGGAAAAGATGGATGCATGTTTTAAGAAATTCTTTGACACATTTAGAGAGCTTCACATTAACCTTCCTATTTTAGATGTTTTGCAAGGTATGCCTAAGTATACTAAGTACTTGAGAGAGGTGGTCTGTAATAAGGGAAAGTGGCAGGAAGTTGAAATGGTAGCATCACTGAAGAGTGTAGTTTTATGGTTACTCAAAAGATGCCGAAAAAGCTTAAGGACCTTGGTAAGTTTACTCTCCCTATTCAAATTGGCAATAGAGAGGTGGTGTAGGTACTTAGTGATTTAGGGGCAAGTATCAATTTGATGCCCTTATCTTTGTTCAACATATTGGGTTTGGGGAAGCCTAGACCAACTTAGGGAGTATGTCCTCATAAAGGTTGGTAAATTTATTATTCCTACTAACTTTATTATTCTAGATTTTCAGGCAGACAAATAGGTACCAATCATCTTAGGACATCCATTTTTTGCGACGAGTGGAGCTTTAATTGATGTGAGAGCGGGTACGTTCACAATGAGGTTGAAGGATGAAGAGGCGGTTTTCAAAGTTTAAAACTGCTGAATACACTATCCTACTATAAAGAATTATTCTTGATTATTGTTATTGAAGAGGATAAGTATGGGGTGGTTAGTCCGCCAAAAACCTCTTTGGACACCCTCATTAAGAAACCCAAGCCTCAAATACCGTAATGTGACATGATGGAAATTGATGACCCTAAAAAGGCTAAAGTTGAAAAAGCTGTTGACCTTGGGAGTGCATACTCAAGAGGTCAGAAACAAATAAGAAAATGGCTCCCAAAAGGGAGTAAAAGGATGAAGGAATTTGGTTGAGTTGTGTTGGGTCGTACCATGATACTAAATCAGTCACTAGTTGGGAGACAACCCAAGTTAAGTAGGTATGTTTTATTTTTATTTTTTAGTTTTGTTTACTTCATGTAGTTTTTGTTTTTGATTGAGTCACAGGATGATAGAAAGTCTGAGTACCAGAAATCCTAGCTAAGGAGCATGGCAAAGACTGAGTGTAGGATCCCATAGACTCTTTTTTATGCAAAAAAATTCTACTAGCTAGGCCTAGAGACCTTAGGGAGTATTTCTATCTCTTATTTTACAAGTTCACTTTAGGGACAAAGTAGATTTTTAATTGTGGGTTGGGGAAATTCCCAATTTTGGCCAACTTTGGGCTCAATTTAAAAAATTTTGTGTAAGATATTCTTGTTAGTGTTATATGTGATTGTATGATGCAAGTGTTTTTAGTTTGTAAGAGCATATTGACTGAGCGAATTGCTACTTTTAAGACTCTTAGGCTTATGTTTGTGACTCTTAAATTTGTTGGCTTAAAATTTGAATTCATGCTATTGTTTGGTTGAGAGTCTATGATGATCCTATGTGAGTTGAGCATGTACCATATTTTATGTAAGGTGTTTATATATTACTTGTTGCATGTGATATCTAGAAATTGCCTGGTGTGTGTACAAAGTGAAATAAAGAGTGTGGGTTTAGGATATGGTATAGGCATTTCTTTGATAGCCTTGTTTTATACCTTCTTTTTGACCTACCTTTATGCTTAAACCTAGTAAACCCCATTGAGCCTTCAATTTTTTATTTTGTAGTCTTATATATAGCCTAATCCCTTCTTTGATAGACCTTAATTTAATCCAAAGCTCCTAGACGGTTTAATGAAAAATTAATTGAGTTAGGAGTTTGAGAAATTGATGAAGAAAAAGGTGACATTTAAGCCCCTAAAGTGATAGTTATTGGTGTTTAAAAGAGAATTGTGATGTGTGGTTGGGAGTTGAGTAATGAAAAAATATAAAATTGGTTCAATTTGAATGAGTTGTGCATAAAATACTCCCACCATAGTGTATGTATAAGAGCTTAATAAGATGGGGTGGAAAACAAAAGAATAGGGTAATAAAAATGGTGTAATTTGGTTATTGAAGATTGGTTTTAATCGTAAAAATTGATGTATTAAAGCGCTTAGGGAAGATAGTCACTATTATTCCAAAATAGTTTCTACCCACCCCTTAGCCTACATTACAACCATAAAATACCTATTTGATCTTAAGCCTAGCATTCTGATATTAGTGGAGTACTAGACTAAGGGCAAGCCTATGGTTCATTGTGTGTAACTTGTGAATTCTTTGTGCAGATGAGCGTAATTTAATTCTTGTACCCATTATATTTTAAAATTCTTTTATGTGAGTGATTATGGGTAACTCTCTTGTTGTGAGAGGCACATGTTTGATGAATGTGGGTGATTTGTAAGATGTCTTTTATTGAGCAATAAGTATGAGTTTGACACTTAGGTGAGTCAATTTTTGAGGCTAGGGTATTTTGAAGTAGGATTATAAGCTTGCAATTTTGTATAGCATGCTTAGTGTAGAAACTTACACTTGGTGTATTCATGGTAGTACTATATTGATTGTTTCACATATAGTAGAAGCATAAAGTCTCCTCATCTTATGACGCTTAGACTAAAGAGTTGTTCAGGGATGAACAAAGCTTTAAGTATGGGGTAGTGATATTGGGTATATTTATGCATTCTATTGTTACTATTCTAGCTTGTTTTGAGGATAAGTTGAGTGATTTATGTGTTAATATGATATAAATAAGAATATAAGTGTTCAAGGATGTGTCTACAAGGGTTCAAAGTGTTTTCCAACAAGTTTGTGCTTCATTGAGTCATTTAGAGTTCAATCGAGGAAACTAGTTTTACTAGCTTGAGCTAGTTGTGTGTCTAGTCAATTTCGTTAGATTCTATTGTGTTTAAAGAGTTATTTATGATTTAAATGTGTAATTATGAGTGCAATAACATGTTGGTAGTGTGCAAAGTTCAATTTGATTCAGTGTAGAGGTGGAACAATAATTTGAAATTAACATGAACTAGCCAAGTCTTAGCTCTTGTTTTGATTCATTGTCATGGATATTGTATTGTGATTGTCTCTAATTCGTGGTGAGTGATTATGTAGTTAGATTTGTGAGTTGAATATGATTATATTTTGATGTTGAATAGTCTAGAAATTAAAGGGAAAGAACACCGCAAGGCATGGATAAATGAAGAAAAACTTAACACTTCGTCAAAATTTGGAAGCAACTTCCAGAGAGGGCATGTAGATTAGCCCGTTATGCCCTAGATGGAGCGGTGCTTTACAACAGGTGACACTCCCTCTAGAGCGGTGCTCTACAGAAGGCTCAGCCCCTTTTGGAGTGGTGCAATACTCAGGGCGGCGCCCCCTCTATTCCCATGCTCAATTTCACGTGAAATCCAACTCCTACATGGATTATGATTGGCTTACTATATATATATATACACACGTTAAACATCTTTGGGACACTCTTGGAAGTATTTGGAGATTGAGGGGCTACTACAACTTCATCATTTAGGTTTTTATTGTTTTAATTTAGTTCATTCATGTTCTTAGTTGTTAATTACAATCTTGTGATTACGATTATGACTAGGCATGGCTAAATGTCCTCTTTTCGGGATTAAAGCTAAGAACATGAGTACTATTGTTTTGGATTAAATTCATTTAATTTTCTTATCATTATTGTTTGTTTGTTTATTCTTGATTTAATTATTTGATGGATTGATCACCCAAAAAATATATCTATTGTCAACCTTGTGATCTCGGGAGGGGGAATAGGGCGATAAAACCTGGGAATAAACAAAGTATGGTTCTTATTTTTGTATAAAATAAGGAATTCAAATTAGCACCTAGGGCAGGGATGTACTTGAAGCCTTACTTGATTCATACGTAGGATGATAGCTTAAAGAACTTAATTAGATTATTACATCTCTGCTCAACGATGTAGTTGTAAGGTCTAAATTAGGTAAATTGTTAGAGGTCGGGACACCATGATCATGCAATTAACCCTATGAATCAACAACCAATATAAGCAATTTAACAAATAACATTCAATAACATAGTATGATTGTTCAAAGTTCTTTAACCCTAGGCTTTACTCCATTGATTGTTTCAAGACTCTTATTTATGAATTATTTACTTTAATTCCAAGTTACAATTTCCAAAATCTCTTTTTGGTTACTCTTGCATCAATTTAATCTTAAAGGTTAAACTAGAATTGAATAGTTGTTGGAGCTAGTCCCTATGGGATTGATCCTCGGCTTTATTAAAAGCCACTTTACTACTTGGTAGATCACGTACACTTACGTGTGTGCTTGAGTGCTATCAATACTATAGTATCTTATTAATTATATTGGTATTGAAAGAATTGAGGTTTGGAAGTTACAAGTATATGAGATATAAAAGTACACCAATGCGTTGTATTAAGTAGTCTCTTATTTATTTTAGTTAGTATACTATCTGAAATAGTGAAAAATTATTCTTCCTGTAATGAAATGAGTGAATCAAGATATAATTATTCTTACCCGTAAGATAGATGTTACAATACATAAATCGAGTATTATAAAGAAGTTAGGCTTCTATAACACTTCCCTTTTGTCATGACCCAGCTACTCAGGTCATGATGGCGCCTGCCATAACTCACCGGTAGGAAAGCCAACCCGTAGTCTATAACGGCTAGTAATGGACAACTTAATAATATAAGAAAAAGAATGCAGAATAAATGAAAATAAATATCAATACATGATAGAATCCCAAAACCTAGTGGTATCAATATAAGAGCATCTAATATAATAAGAGTACAAAAGTGAAATATCAAGAGAAATACACCAATACAACTTTTCTCTGAATACAATATAAAAACTAGTCTAATACATAAGAGAGAGATGAGTAATACTACGGATATCAGAAGTTCACTCTAAGTCTCTAAACATGGATGCTACACACGATGCATACATCAACGGCAATAACCTATACTATAATCTGCAGGTTCTAGAAATGTAGTATGAGTCCTAAACAAATGGTACTCAGTAAGCAACTACCAACTGAGCTTCAAAGATAAAGAAAATATATACAATATATAAACCAAATGAAAACTACACCCAAGAGTCCAGAAATCATATAACTAGTCAATAAGAATAATAAGGGGCAACTATTCTGTTTAAGTCCAAGAGTCTAACATGAGAAGACTAAGAAAGTATCAGGGTGAACTATCCTATGCCAACCATATTTAATAGATGTCAATACTATACCGTACATCCCAGGCCAATATACGAATGAAGAGCAAAAGAAAGATATATAGCAATATACAAGGTCAAGAACGAATATACACCCTTAACAAATAAAGGAATATATATACAGTAGTGCTATATCATCATATCCTTATTCAATGATCTTATCATACTACTATTAGGATTTAATACTATCATTCTTAGGGTTCCTAATCCACATGGTTAGATATGAAATAATCGTGCATAATAATGCGGTCATAAGATAGAAGAGGCCAAAGACATACCTCAAATCATGATACTGGATCAATGATCAATCTTCCATAAGCTAGCCATAATAATGTTCATGATAATGATAATAACAATATCAACAACAACATGAATAATCGACTACTTTGGACAACCAAATACCTAGCTGAGCCCACACTGCCCACACCACCCCAGGCTCGAAGGGTTTAATCAACATACAATAATACAAGAAATATTCTTCACCCATATCTATACAACCATCCCATACTAGCTAATAAACATAGCTGCATACAAGTGATAGGTGATGCATATCTAGGAATGAATGTAAAGTACACCATTAATATCACAATATCATCATCATGACCATCTCTATCATAACAGTCATTATTATGTCCATTATCAACATACTCAACCTCATCCTTATCGGGTATCAATTTATCATCATAGTATCCTCTAGCATTGTTGGGTATTAATTTATTATCATAGTAACATCTGGCCTTGTCGGGTATCAATATATCATTACAGTATTCTCTTGCTTTGTTAGGTATCAATATATCATCACAGTAACCTTCAATCCTGTTGGGTATCAATGTAATCATAAACATCAATACACATATATTTACAGATATATAATAGGTGCACGGTGAAACACCTTAAGTTTTGACTCTTAGAAAAATTTCTCTATTTTTGGCTTTTGGACATTATACGACTTGGAGTACTTCTCATATGATGGGGTACAGTTTGGTTAGTTGGGTCGCATGGTAACCGGTATAGGTTGGTTGGTTTCTATCCAAAGTTATGAATAGATCATACTAGTCGTATGATGGGGTACGAGTGATATGATGTTAAGTCGTATATTGTCTTAAGTTTAGTCTAGGTGGTTCTATTCTACCTAGGGTACAATTTCATGGTACTAGCCATATGGTTAGGTAATGTTTGGCCTTGGTGGTCATATTTTGGATAGTGTTAGGGTCTAAGGTGAGGCCTAAGGTATGATATAGGGGTACCACTTATTTTTTAAGGTACGGTTGGGGTGGGGTGGTCATACCATCTTGCATAAATTTTAAGCAGTTTAAGTTGGGGGTAATCTGGACATTTCTCCTCTTAAGGCCCCATGACTTATATAACTCTTGGGACATCATTTAACCTATTTGCAATCGCTCAAACTCTCTTAAACATTCTCTAATTCTCTTAAGGATCTTGGGTCAAATAAGGCTAGGTTTTCATCAATAGGATTAATTTGGGGGCTTACAAGGGTGGTTTCTCTCCATCTTCATCATAATCTAAGGCATGTTACTCATCTTTCATTGTTAGTTCCAACTAAAGGAATGTTTTATGAATTGTTTTCATGGAATAAATGTTATATGGTTTTGGGTTTTCAAATATATGTTGGGGTTTTGGCCATAATGGTTGGTTATGGTTTTCCCATATCTTTTACTTATGGTTTTCATATTGTAATGGTGTATTAAATATTTAGTTGCATGGGATTAGTTAATTGGTACTTGGTTTTGGCTTTGGAAACACTATGCCCCCAATATGTTTGATAAAATGCCTATGAGAATGTTTTTGGTTAAATTGTTGGACTTTCATTGAACTATTGCATGGTATAACTCGGTAGTGGAAACCTAAATGGTATAAATGGTTTAAGTGGTTTGGAATGGTTAAATAGTAAGGTCTTGGTGTTTATGGTTGATCTAATTGAAATCCTTGTTGGGTACAAGGGAATCACCCAAGCAAACTTAATAATGAACATCTTGTGGGGTACATGGGATTCTGCCAAGTCAACTTGATAATGTAGTCTATGGGTACATGAGAATCCCTTTTCTTAAAAAGAATGGATAAAGACATTGCTTGTAAGCTATAGTCGGTATGACGATACAACTAATTATAACCTTGGTTAATAATAAACGGAATTGGTGGTTTGTTTGTATGGTAATGGTTTTAATTGGGCAATAATGATGGGGTATGATAGATAACCGTGATGGTGTAAGTCCAATGGATGGACAATGAAAACTTATGTTTTTCGACATGAAGATTGATCATGGTGACCATATATGATACTTACGAGTTGCACAGGAATCCCTTAAGTACACTTGTACATATGTATCATAGAGAGTGAAGGGTACTCAAGAATTCCCTACTTCTAAGGTATCTATGATTCGTGCGGCTGCACGTATTGGGGCTTATTCAGGGGGTTACATTGGATCCATATAGCCCGTGGGTAGTTTTAGGATAGTTAAGCTACACATACCCAGGTTAATGGTTTTGAAAGTATACCAAACCTAGTTTCTTTTCTCAATATGGATATATATATGTATAGTTGTGAATGTTTATGGTTGGTTTACTTGGTTTTAAAGATTGACATTATTTTATCCTTATCTTGATTACTTGCTAGCGTTTACCCACTAACCCATCTTCGGGCGGCTGTATCCCCATGCAAAGCAGGAATCGGCCGTTCTACTCCTTTTACTTAATGATCAAATTTGAGATCAACTTGATTGGATTGAAGTGGAGAACTTCCATATTCTAGAAGGCTCAATTTCATATCATTGATGTCTTTATATACTTTGGTTATGTTATAGACTATAGTTTTGTCTATGGTCGGGGGTATGTCTCGATCAGATATTATTTTACTTTTGGTTAAAGGCTTTGTTGGACTACTATGGGTTAGTATGGGCGGTGTCAGTATTAGTGTCAGCCTTAGTATTAGAATTGGTATTGAGGTTGATACCGGTGAACTAAATTTGATATATGATTGTTCTATTTTGTTTTGGATTATATATATATATTTGGAACTCATTGGTATGGGATGTATGGATTGGTTTATGGTATGGTTATTGGTTGGGTTATGGATGGTTATACTTTCTTACATTGGTCATGGTTATGGACCTATCCCAGAGTCTGGATTTGTACAAAATGCTATCTTTTTGTATTTTTGGAATTTATCAGATTCAGGGGATGCACTTGGATGGTTGGGTTAGGTATCGGGGGTGGTCTCTAGTCCCGATTGGACTTGGGATGCCCATTATAACAAGGCCCCCAGTTTGGGTCATGTCAAGTTGGTATTAGAGCTTTAGGTTTATGGTTAATTGGGGAGTCCACAAAGCCGTGTAAAGTTGAGTCTCTTTTAGGGGTGTGTAGTATGCCACACTCATAAGAGAGAGGCTACAAAGACATTTAGGAATTTTTCTCTTTCTTGTGTTATGTTTTTTAGTTGGAATCTAAGTCCTGGAATCTTCTCTAATTCTCATTTGTTCGCTTTTCAGAGCTTGCCTCAACGATCTAAGACACAAGAAAACTCCTCTATCCCAATCGGGGATGATGTTGATGGGACCACTCTACTCATGGGATCTATACTTGGTCTAGGGGTCCAGTACCTAATATTTTTGGAGTTCCACCAGTTCCCTACTGTCCTCCTTCGGGTGATGTGAAGAGTGTGGAATTTTGTTAGTTTATTTATGTGATGACTCAGTTGGTAGCTTCTCAGGCTGAGCGTGGTGCATCTAGTACTCCATCTTCTGAGGCCACAAAGGTTGGCCAGTTCATGAGGCTAAGTCCTTCTACATTCACTGGTGTTAAGGTAAAGAAAGATGCTTAGGGTTTTCTGGATAAGATGGAAAAGCTTTTTAGGGTAATGCAGGCCATAAATGTAGAAGGGGTGAATTTTGCTTCCTACCAGCTAAAGGATGTGGCATACCAATAGTACGAGGAATAGGATAGAGCGAGAGATGATGTGGATGAGTTTTCTCTGTGGGAGACTTTCTCTGATACTTTTTTGGTTCGCTTCTTTCTTCAGGAGTTGAGGGAAGCAAAATCAAAGAAATTTGTTAATTTGAAATAGGAAAGATGTTGGTCAAGGAGTATGCCTTAAAATTCCATCAACTGTCTAGATATGCTTTAGAAATGGTGTCTGATATAAGGGCTAGGATAAGAAGTTTGCTTCTGGACTATCTCAAGATTTGATTCTCAAAAGCAAGACTGCATTGCTGATTAAGGACATGGATATCTCTAGGTTGGTGGTTCATATGCAACTGGTGGAGGAGCAAAAGAGAAAATAGACTGAGGTAGGGTAAAGGCAGGGTAAGAAGTTTAGGTTCTGAGCAGGGTGGTCAACAACAAAGTGGTTGGCATGGTGGTAAGTAGACAAACAAGAAGTCGAGGAGTTCTTGTTCTTTATCTATACCTAGTTCTCCTTACCGAAGCAGTCGAGTGATAAGCATCAGTAGGGTGGAAATAACTTTAGGGAACACGGTGCCCAATCTCAGGATAGTGGGTTCAGTCAACCTCATTATGTTCTCCTTATAGGTTTTGTGGCCGGTGGCATTGGGGTTTCTATGACGAGCGAAGGGACAAGTGTTTCTAATAGGGTTAGCCAGTCCATCTTCTTATAAATTATTTGGTTGGTAAGTGTGCTTTAGGGGCGAACAAGGTGTTGGTTTCCTCTTCATCTGCTCCTGTACCAAAAGGTAATTTGTACTTTTGGTACCGGCATTAGCCGGAATCGATTATATGCTCTTGCATCCCGACAGGATTCTGAGGCATCGCCTAATGTTGTGATTGGTTCGTTACAACTCTTTTCTTGTGACATGTATTATTTACTTGATTTGAGGTCTTCTCTCTCTTATGTGACCCAGTTGTGGCTGTGTATTTTGGTTTTAATCCCAAGGTTATTTTGAATCTTTTTTTTGTTTCTACCCCGGTAGGTGACTCTCTAGTTGCTAAAAGAGTCTATAGGGTGTGTGTGGTATATGTTGGTATTAAGAAGACTTTGATGGATTTGTTTGAATTAGATATGGTGGATTTTGATGTTATTCTGGGGATGGATTGGTTACATTCATGCTACGCGTCCTTAGATTGTCAGACTCGTAAGGTTGTCTTTAGGTTCCCTGGTGAACCGATTATTAAATGGGAGGGTGGTTTCCTAGCCCTAAAGGGTAGGTTTATACCTTATCTTAGAGCTCGAAGATTAATCTCCAAAGGGTGTCTCTTTCATTTGGTCTGGGTTAAAGACGCTAACTCGGAAGGTCCTTCGTTGCATTGATTTCTGGTGGTGAATTAGTTTCTTGAGGTCTTTCCAGATGATCTTCTTGGTGTTCCTCCAGATAGGGAAATTGAGTATAGGATTGATTTAGTTCTGGACACTCATCCAATATCTATTCCTCCTTATAGAATGGCTCCGTCTGAGTTAAGGGAACTCAAGGAGCAACTTAAGGATGTTTTAGATAAAGTTTTCATCCGTCCTAGTGTATCCCCGTAGGGTGCACCGGCGTCATTCATTGTAATAAGGATGGTTCCCTTCGGATGTGTACTGACTATCGACAGTATTCTCCGGCCTTGCCGGGGATCAATATATCATCATAGTAACCTCTGGCCTTGCCAGGTATCAATATAATCATAAACGTCAATACACATATATTTATAGACATTTAATAGGTGCACGGGCTCATGCCGTGGCAAAAAGGAGGGTAAATCTACAAGCCCGTTAGTATACTCATAATCATAATTGTATCATCATAAAATATCTAACTTGTCAATACTTCCAAACTATTCGTTATTAGCTAACCAATGCTTATTATTATTAAGCCACTAATTCACTAGTCTTCACATGAACTTTAATTATTAGCCTAAACATTATCCTTCACATAATCCTTATTCATGGGACAACAACTAACCATTATTTATTAAATATCCACTACCTAACATCTAGTCAAGATTCATCACTAGACCATAATCGCCATTTATCCACTAATCAAGATTATCAACTAATCATCCTATATCCGTTAATCATTATTAGTCAACAATTTACTTGTTGTCATCTAACCACCCTTTATTAACTAACATCATTCATTAACTAACACCATTCATTAACTAACCATCGTTTACCACTAATGCTCGTTTATCAGCTATTCATTATTATTAAATAGTCATCTCTTATCACCAACATCTTTTATTATCTAGCCTCATTAATACGCAGCTCCTCATTTAACAATTAATCGACGCCATAAACTTAGTCATCAATATCAACTAATCTTTACCTACTCTAAACCCGACATCATTATTAGATACGTATCAACCATCGCTAGCTTCATATTTCAACTAATCAAGGTTCATTAACTAGTACATTAGATTCCTAGCCACCAAGTGCTATAGTTACTTAATAGGCAACTAGCTATCACATAGCTTAACCCTTAATTAGGAAGAATAGTTATAAGATCATATTTCATTAGAATCCCATCAATTACCAATATAATAATCATTACTGTACCGAATCTATGCATGCCATCACCAGTATCCAAATCAACAAAGTCATAGGCGGCATACTGCATCTTCCTCCGTCCCATACTGGAGAGATGTGTATATAAACATATATATGCATATTTATAAACTGTAATCATATAATTTACAAGTATAAACATATCAAATATCTAATCATTATCATAACACGACCCTTGGCCCATAGTATGTCTGGAATAATCTCAACATCATAATCACGGCCTTAGGCCATTATACATATCTGAAACTCATATCTATAATCATATTTATAAGCTGTAGAATATGTCTAATCATCTCATATATAGGAGCTATCTCGCATATAGGAGGCATAATATCAATAAGCATATAATCATCTCTCACACAGGAGGCATATCACATCTATGAGGCATAATATCAATAGCTATATAATCATCTTTCACATAGGGGCATACCATCAATAAACATATATTCATCTATAAGATAGCTCATATCAATAGGTCATACATCATGACTATGAGGAATATCACCTCTCTCAGCCAATTGTTATATCTAAGAGGAATATCGTTTCTATAGGTCCAATTATCATAACTTAAAGGAGATAACATCTCTATAAGTGTAATATCATACCTAAGATAAATAACACTTCTATTGGACAGTTAATAAATCTAGGAGGAATATCATCTCTAAAAGACTAATATCACTTCTATAAGGAGTATTGCTGAGTGAAAATTTTGCCACTCATTTGCATTCAACATCCGTGCACACTACTATGATTTGAATGTAATAGTGAGACATATTTGTGGATAAATGCACTAATTCTCATATTTTCTAATTATACAAGTGCTGAGAAGAAAAGAAGTAACCTAGAGCTAGAAAAGGATCAAAAAAGGGAAGAGAAGTGTAAAAGCTGGAAAAACTGTGCAAACTGGGGCTCAGGTACCACAATCGCAGTAAGTCAAGAAGTCAGCAGACTGCGATCGCTTAAATAATTCATAAATTATGGCAGATCTACATGTGTTCATGGGATAACGGGATTTTCAGTCAAGGGCAAAGTTGTAAAAGCATATAACCGACCCCAAATTCCCATTTTAAAAGATAAAAACACCCATTATCAATCCATAATTCTATAACCCTACCTCCCATCCTTAGCTTAGGGTTTTGTAATTTCTTGGAGCTTGGAGCTTAAATTTACACTAATTTGAGACAAGATTAAATTAGAGGAGCTTTAAAGTGTAGATTTGGCTTTGTCTATTGAAGATTCATTTGAGTCTAAAGTGTGGTTTGTCCTCTCTTTGTTTTATTATGAATAACTTTGATGGAAATCTTGGTCTATTTGTTTTTATTATCCTTATGATATGATAGATCTACCTCTTGGGATTATTCTAGATTAGGGTGTAAATATGTGTAGGATTTGATTTGTTTGTATATTTACCAGTTTGTGATATGGGTTCTACTATTGATTGAGTAAATTGGTTGGGATTTATGGATAAAAGCCCCAAATACCCAAATATGTTTGATGGATGAAAATCCTAAGCTCTTGAAAGCTCAAACCATCCTTGAAAGAGGGGTTAGGGTGAACTTTAGGAATCCACCTCATCCTTGAAAGAGGGATGTGGAACCAAAGCAAGAATAGATAATTTATGGGTATGTCTTGCCAATTTTTCACTATCTTAGATATAAGGGTGATTATGAGGTTGACTATGCCATTGGTACC
Organism: Capsicum annuum; assembly: GCF_002878395.1. Taxonomy (NCBI): domain Eukaryota; kingdom Viridiplantae; phylum Streptophyta; class Magnoliopsida; order Solanales; family Solanaceae; genus Capsicum; species Capsicum annuum. The sequence continues at coordinate 59,489,370 of NC_061112.1, forward strand.
ATCCTACAAAATAGGGATACCCAATTGAGGTATTGGGTGGCTTTAATTGTCGCACTCTTTAGGTACTCAAAAGGGCCAGTGGGTCACATCTTTGAGGCTTTGTTGAAGAACTAGCCTCAAGGACTTTAAACCTAGCCTACCACATCATCAATGAATAGAATTTGCACCGCTTCATAACATACCCATGCATAACTTACCCCTAGGATAGTGTAATCCCAAGATTCGTGCCTAATTAATTATACTCTAATTATTCTTAGTCTCAAATTAGTCCCTTTGAAGCCTAAGAATTACTCTCAAATTAGAAAACAGTGAAAACCCCCAAACCATCTTGTACCATAGGTTTGAACTTAGCAAGCAACTTTTATTTTGAACTTACTCAATTAACACTTACATTGTTCCTTGTGGATTCGAGCCCGATTCTTAGTTTGGTAAATATATTGACAATGATCGCCTTACACTTAAATTGATGTGTAAGTTAAGAGGTATAAAAATAGCATCGTTGCCGAGGAACAAGTTGGCGTATTGAGTTAGTTTGAAATTTTAACCTACTTTCTTTGAGTCAAATTTATAAATATTTGTTTGTGATTTTCTTTTGTTTCTTGTCTTAGGTAGGTTCTTATTTTTATTTGTTTATCACTATAGCATCATGGAATGAGCGTAAGTTCGGTGGTTAGAGATCCTACCATGACGATCCATGTCCATATTATAATGGACCCCACTTTTGGCAAGATTGTAGATATGCTCCCCACAGAGAGATGTGTGCACTATCTCGTCTTATAGGGAGTATGGTTATTCTCTATGTGGTGGTCGAGATGGATATTGGAGTGATTGTCCAAATGATCCTTATCCCCGTTGTGCTAAACCAAGTGCTAGTTCTTCTTATGATTTTGATAAGTATTATGATCAAGAAAAGAAAGAAAGAAACACCAAAAATAATAGTGTTGAAGCAGTGCTTCAACTTATCTTGTATCGGTTCACATCAATGGGAGATAATATACATGACATACCTCAATCCACGGAGGCATATAACGAGGAAAGAAAGAGGATAGAAGAGATGGGCATAGAGGTCAATCATGTCAGTACTACGACCATGCCCACACTTCTATATGATCTTGACATTGAAGAATCCTCGGTGATTTCCCAACTAACAAAACACAATATGGTTGAAAATGCCAGAATAAAAAACATGGTTCCATAATCAAAAGAAGAATCCAAGCAAATTTCTTATGAAGACTCTAGTCCATTTCGGGGTGAGGATGCCTATAGGGAAGAAACTCTGCAATTAAAGAATAGACCTCATTCATCCCATTTTTCAACATTATGCTTGGTATATTCGATGAAAGTTCATCCACCCAAGAAAATGATGGATTTTGGGGAGAAGTAACTACATAACTATATTTTGGAGTTTGACATTCCAAAAGAGCACACGTAAGCCCCACACTCAAAGGACTAGGAACGTAATATCCGAAGTTCAACTAGTGGCCTATTGATGTTCTCACCTTTACCCAAGGATCCAACTCAGAAATTTGATGTGAAGTTGTGTAAATGGTTTTTGTCTTCGAAGTAGCGTGATAGAACATGCATCGTCATGCCCCTACTTTTGCCTAAAGAGCATCAAAGATGGAATGATCAAAAGTTGGGCAAAAGGTTTAAATCCTCTAAGTGGAGACACAAATAAGGATTAAAGAGGCATCATACTGCGATGTTAAATCAAGCACTTGATGGGAGGTAACCTATCATTTTCATATTTTCATCTTTATGTTTTTGGAATAAGTCATATAGTTTGGGTATTTTGTAGGTGCTTTGGATAGGTTGGAAGACAAAAACAGGGGAAAATCAAGCTTGAGAAGTGTGAAAGCCTAACAAAAAAAATAGGGCAAAATAGGGGAGAAGAATGCCTCAGGTACTGCAATAGCAATCTGAGGATCGCAATTGTGCCATCGCGATTGTGCCACCTGTTCCGCGATCATGACAGCTCACCAACCTGCACATTGGTTATCACTGTGGTTTCAAGGAGTCTTGTTACCCTCCTTATTTTTTTGTGTTATGTAGTGAGGTCAATACAAGTCCTTTAGTTGGGGGTATGGCTTTATCCTTGTGTGTATTCATTGGTTTGCAATACTGAAACTTAGTTTATGCGAAGCATGGAAATTTTGTGAATTGATTATTTTTATTTTTAGTTCTCTTTTAGTTTTAATAATGATGGTGGATGAGCCTTTCCCTGCGATGGATGGATTGATGACATTCTTTAGGGAAAAGTGTCCTGATTGGGTTTTGATCCATAGGTGTAGGGGAAATCTGAGTACCCGCGACATTGTGGATATGTGATTGCATTTATACCATTGGCGAAGTCTGAGTATGCATATGGTTGGTTTGCCCTTATGAAGCCAAATTATGAGATCGAGACTTAGGTTGTTGCCACGGTTAGCAAATTGTGCATGGTGCAAATGTAAAGCAAACACCCCCTTCCGTCCAAAATTTTTTGAAATTCAAGGGCATGAACGTGAGCGGCATTGTAACAATTCCTTTTATCATTTTATGATTCCAAATTTTTGACTTGTGAAAACTGGTAGATACTTTATTTTTGTGTCTAGCGGGTGGGGCAATTAAGCCTCCTTGGCGGATTTGCATGCCATGTGTGGTGAGCTTATTTGTTTGAAACTCATGTATACTTGTACCATCTAGACTTTTCCCCATTATCAAGCTAATTTTCATTGTATTTGGTTGGATAAATTATCTTAGGCCATCTTTGTGACTTTTGGAAGCCCACTTTAGCCTAAAAAGCGTACCTATGCATAAATGTTATCCCTGGTCACCAACTTTGCGCTCTTAGCCCTTTATTTGGCAAACACATTAAAAACTATGAGCTTTTCCACTTTTATCCCTCTTTTTAACCATACCCTCCTTGAACTTAAAAATGTAACTTGAGGCTAGAAGCCTAAGCTAGGGGTAGTGAAGATAGAAGAAAGAAACTTTGGGCCACAAGTGTTAGTGAATGCCTATGTGTTTAATCATTGAAACAAATGAATAAGAAAAAGAAAGGACCCAACAAAGAAAGGAATTGTATGAAATTTGCAAGAAAAAGGAATGAAAGAAAATGGGTGAAATAGGGAAGCAATAGTAGGCACTTGTAGAGAATAAAAACAAAGAAAAGTGGCTTAAAGTCAAGGGATTGATCAAATAGTGTGATGTAGATGTTCAAGGAAGGCGTAAACATGTTTTTCCTAAATAATATCCTACCTTACCCCGAACCTACATTACAATCTCATAAAGCCCTTTGAGATCTCCAACCAAGTGCATTTATTGTAGTGGCAATTGAAAATAGGGGCAAGCCTATGACATGGTACTTGTTAACATCAAGAGTTCTTAAGAGAGAGAGAGAAAGTTTTGTACTTAAATTTCTTGTTGAATAGTTGATAACTTGGTGTTTGGAATTTTCTTTCTTGTGAGGAGGCATGTAAATAATTTAAGGTGGCTGATTTTGTCATTTTCTGAGAAAAGAGGCAAAAAGGAGTATGGTTTGGTTGAGACCAAAAAGAGGAGTCATTTCTTGAGTATTAGTGGTTGTTACATGATTTCTCTTTGAAGTCTTTTGCATCCTTGAAAATTATGTGTTATGTTTGGGGAGTGTTGTGAAAATAGCTTGGCCCATGTGCAAAGAGCTACTTGTGGCAATGACTAAGCTTAAGGTCAATGTGATCATTAGTTCATCTAATTTGGGTATAAATATGCATTGTCTCACGGTAAGAGGTAGTGTTTCTTGAGGACACACAAAGTTTTAAATTGGGGGTGTTGATGAGTGACGAGTTTGCCACTTATTTGTATTGAACATTTGTGCACACTACTATGATTTGAATGTTGTAGTGAGACATATTTACGGATAAAAACACTAATTCACATATTTTGTAGGTATACAAGTGTTGAGAAGAAAAGAAGAAACCTTGAGCTAGAAAAGGATAAAAAAATGGAAAAAGAAGTGCAAATGTTGGAAACCTATGCAGACTGGGCTTCAGGTATCGCGAACACAGAGTGGCCACAATGATTGCAGTAAGTTAAGAAGTCAGAAGACTGCGATCGCTTGAAGAATTCAGCGATCGCGGAGCCGCGATCGCGGCAGATTCACATGCGATCGCTGAATAGCGGGATTTTCAGCCAAGGGCAAAGTTGTAAAAGCACATAGCCGACCCCAAATTCTAATTTTAAAAGTTCAAAACTCCCATTATCAATCCATCATTCTATAACCCTACCTCTTATCCTTGGCTTAGGGTATTGTAATTTCTTGGAGCTTGGAGCTTAAATTTACACTAATTTGAGACAAGATTAAATTAAAGGAGCTTTAAAATGTAGATTTGGATTTGTCTATTGAAGATTCATTTGAGTCTAAAGTGTGGTTTGTCCTCTCTTTATTTTTTTATGAATAACTTTGTTGGAGATCCTGGTATATTTCTTTTCGTTATTCTTATTATATGCTAGATCTACCTCTTAGGATTTTGCTAAATTAGGGTGTAATATATGTGGATTTGATTTGTTTGTGCATTTACTAGTTTGTGATATGGGTTCTACTATTGCTTGAGTAAATTGGTTGAGAATTTTGGGTGAAAGCCCCAAATACCGAAATGGGTTTGATGGATAAAAATCCCAAGCTCTTAAAAGCTCAAACCATCCTTGAGAGAGGGGTTTGGGTAAACTTTAGGAACCCACCTTATCCTTGAAGGAGTGATGTGGGAACCAAATAAATAGTAGATAATTTATGGGTATGTCTTGCCAATTTTTCACTATCTTAGACATAAGGGTGATTAGGAGGTTGACTATGCCATAGGTATCATATGAGAAATAGGGATACCCAATTGAGGTATTAGGTTGCTTTAATTGTTTCACTTATTAGGTACTCGAAAGGGTCAATGGGTGACATCTTTGAGGCTTTGTTGAAGAACTAGACTCAAGGACTTTAAACCTATCCTACCACATTATCTATGAATAGAATTTGTACCGCTTCATAACATACCCATGCATAACTTACCCCTAGGATATCGTAATCCCAAGCTTCGTGCCTAATTAATTACACTCTAATTATTCTTAGTCTCAAATTATCCCTTAGAAGCCCAAGAATTACTTTCACATTAGCAAACATTGAAAACCCCCAAACCATGTTGTACCATATGTTTGAACTCAGCAAGCAACATTTATTTCGAACTTACTCAATTGCCACTCACATTGTTCCTTATGGATTCGACCTCGACTCTTAGTTAGATAAATATATTGCTAACGATCGCCATGCACTTAAATTAACGTGTAGGTTGAGTGGCATCAAGTATCATTTCCATAACTTAAAATTCATAATCTAGGGAACATCATTATAATTTACTGTTATACTTCGTACCTTTTCCTAGCTTAAAATCGTCTAAAAAATGTTAGGAGCTTTCTTTGAAAGATGAATCCACTTTTTTACATGTGGTATTTTTTTAAAAGATTTTCACCTTTTGTCATGTGGGAAATTCAATAAGCTTTCCATCAATATAAAATTAACCTAAATCCGATATCAGGTAAGAAGTTATGACTATTTCAAGTTCCCGTCGTAAAATAGCGCCATGTTGGTCAGTTGCATGCTGATCCACAAGCTAAAATGGCAATTGTCCTTTTCTAGTGTCTCAATGCAATTTCCTTCACGTCGCGCCAAAGTTCCAAGTCTCAAAAGAAGGGGCAATGCGATGGCTCCGCGTCGCGCCATCCCTGAGTTTCCCAATTGTCAAATTCTAGTGACACAGCACGACAGCGCCACGTCGCGCCAGGGGTCCAATTCGATAAATTTTTACTAAAATTACAAGACACGTCTAGGGTTAAAATGGTCAATTTCCTACCCCTATTTAAGCCCTTTAACACGTGATTCAACCACTTTTCACCCAAAATATACTCCCTTCTCTCAAAAACCTCTCAAGAACAGCCTAGGGATTTTCATAGAAGATTCAGAATCAAGAATTTCCTCCGTCAATCTTCGTGCATTTATGAACCAAGTTATGCATAGTGTTCATTCATGGACTCCTTTTATCTATGAAGACCAAGAATCCCTTTTCTAAATTTAAGTTTATGGATTTTCTTATGAATTTCATGATTGGGATGCTGTTGTTCATGTGGATAATGAGAAATTGAATTCTACTCCATGTTGGGTGATAAATTCTATGTGGGTTAAATTATTATAGATATAGATTCATGCAAACCTATGACTAAACCCTTGAATGATGAAATTAGAATTGAACCATGATGTTTAATTATTGTACAATGATATTTACATGTACCATGCCTAAAATATGTTTGATTAAATGCCTAGATGAAGGAAAAGTATCTAACTAGCATGATACCATGAAATCCCCATGTATGTACAAGTTATGCCTATCACATGTTTTGATGAAATGCTTCTATAAATGTATTATGGATTATGATGTTAGTTATATGTTCAAGTAAGTTATGCTTGGTCATTTTCCTTCCATCGAGTCCTGGGGGTACTTGTAACCGAAATATTAGTTGTGTGCCTAGAGCCATGTCATGTTTTCACGATACTCTCAGTCAAGCTATGAATCCTTAGACTTCAGACAATCTTATGACTCCGGAAATCTCCATGATCTCATGACCTCAGTCAGTTGTCAGATATCATTAGTATTCCGCTAGTCAACGGAATTCAGTAACTCAGCTCATGTTCAGTTCAGTAAATCATATTCAGAGTCTATTCAGATAGGAGTAGGAATTAGCACCGAGTCAACCCAAGGATAGGAACATACACTATCAGATGAGGGTGTGATTCATAGAAGTCATCCTTGCATTACAGAACTATGTAGCCATCATAGGTTGAGACATCAACACTGTTTGATGAGGCGGATAAGCACTGTCAGATAAGGGCCCCACCATTCTCTTTTGGGGATACTATTAGATAAGGGTCACCCACAGCTTGTCTTTACCAGTGGTGCGGTATTGACACCCTTCTAATTGGGGTTACAGATTAGACCCCAACTCAGCCATAATGGTGTATTAGGGGTATATCGGTTAGATAACTATCTCCCACAGTTTTAGTATCAGTATCAGTATCAGTAAAAGAACTCAGTTAGTTCTTCAGATTTCAGGACTGTCAGATACAGTCAACTCAGATACAATGCGGGACTCAGCTAGTTCCATTAGATTTAGGACTGTCAGATACAGTCACTCATGTTATCAGTTATATCAGTTGTCAGTATGTCATGTTATCAGTATTCAGATTTAGTAATCATGTTATCATAGTATCAGTGTCAGTTATTATGTCTCATATATATATTCTTACGCTCATAATAGTCAGTCTGCTATTGTTATTGTCCATGTATATGAACCCTATGCATTCAGCTTACCTCACATGCATACCAGTACATTCAAAGTACTAATGTATTTGCGCTATGGTGTATTATACCATAGTTTCAGAGACACAAGCTCCAGAGCATCAGTAGATTCCCGTCTCAGCTGTCAGAGTCAGCAGTGAGTCCTCATCTTTCGAGGACATAATCATTATTTTATTATCTCAGTAATTAGTTTATTAGTTGGAGTTAGTTGAGGACATGTCCCATTAACTCCTTATTAAGATAGTCATTTTTAGAGGCTTTCCAAACTACAGTATGTTCAGATAGTTTATTTCAGTTGTTTTGGGTATTTCATACCCCTCCCAAATGTTATATTTTTATCAGATACTATGTCTCAGTTTTGAACCTTATGGCCTTTCAGTTAATGTGTCTGTATTTTAAAGTATTTTATGTAGTATACAGTTACAGATATCAATCATGGGTTAGTTTGTGGTTCTTCGGGGTCATGAGCACCGTGTAGCATTTTGGGTATCAGATTTAGGGCGTTACATTTACCAAGTCACGAAGTAGCCTTATACTAAGGTTTACTATTCTCAACTATGCCTAACATCTAATCCTAAGTCTGCAAGGATAACACAAGTCTTGGCCTAAGTGGGTCGAACAATCGCACTTCTAATCCTCAATTCCCACATTTAGGAAACTATGCCCCAAATTTGGCTAAGGTATTTAGTTCAACTTGTAGATGTTAAGCAAGCCATATTCAAGCATAAGATAGGAATTTCTACTAGAAACAAGGGTCCTCAAGTCAACTCTACCCAAATTATTATTTCAAGACTACTATACTAGCCCAATAGATAAATATACTAATCATGTTTCCTTTTTCTAAACACACATCCGAAACCTAGCATTATATCATATCCATACTACAAACCAATATAAACTAGGGATAAGATAATAGGATCCTAAAAGGTTATAAACATACCTTCTTATGGGTCCAAACCTTTATCTAATCCCCAAACATCAATAATCAAGGATAAGTTATTCTACTCATAATTAAGCCAAACATCCAAATTCATATGCAATATATATCACATATCATCTACGAAGAAAAGTAGACAAAAGACTACTATTAATGCCAAACCATAAAAGCTCACTTCATACACCACTTGCTCTCCTTCTCTTCACAATCCCCCAAATTCCATCATGCTATAAAAACATAATCTACTCATCGATATGAGTCTAATGATACCCATAATGTATTATTGTGCTTTGGGTTCAAAAATGACACCAAAAACTCCAAGTGAGTCCACGTATGGAAAATGCATTTTTGAGGCTAACCTAATGTTCACACATGAACAAGGAATCATAACCCTCAAGAAATGGGTAAAAATTAAGCATACTTTGGGATAAAATCAAGCCTTAAGATAAATCGGGATTTTGGGTCCAAACTAAGAAATTCAAGCATGAATTCAAAGGATTCTTACCTTAAATTCGAAGATATTCACGATAAAAGATGATAAACAAGATACCACATCACCCACCATGATCAATTTTGAGTTATTATACCCATTTAAGGTTTTAAGATCTCAAAGATGAAGAAGAAATGACAAAAATGCAACTATGGGTTCTATTTATAGACCCTCCCCCCGACAAGGAGGTGCCGCGATTGCCGAGACACGGGTTGTGTTCACGGTGTTGCGATCATGTGGCCATATCATAATTGTTGTTCCATGATTGACTCCTCGACACTGCAATTGATGAGGCACTGGAACCAACAAAACTTAAAAAATTTCAAAGTTTCCAACGATGCCACGAGATTCATTCAGAATTCGATTTTCACAAACGAAATATGCAACCATACAAAATTCAATGTTCTGGATGCGTTGGAAAAGTTATATTTTCAACTCGATGTTGTTTCGACCAAATATAGGTCCCACACCTAAACTTTCAAATCTTTGACTTTTTGATCGATAGGTCGAAATGAGCTTGGGTGCATCAAGACCTAAGCTAAAGGTCTACCTAGCCTAAAATCGATATTCTGGAGATGCTAGCATAGTAGAAATTTGCATTCGAGATTTTTTTATTAAAGTTTTCACCCAGTGGCCATTTGGAACCAACATAGATTTCTAAATAGAAAATTGGTTCTAAAAACCAAATGAACTTCTTGGTAACCGAACTATTAGTCCCAATAAGTAATGAATGACTTGCGGATGCTAGAGAGAAGCTCAAATGGTGGAAATAATTATAAACATGGAAAATGACTTGAAGGGTCATTACACCCTTCTTTCAAACTACCCTTCGTGAAAAGTCACTTGTATGTAAAATAGTCTACCATATCCTATGGAGGCAAAGATATTGATTGAATTTAAGTTTATTTAAATGACTTCAAATCAACATTTTGACAACCTTTGCATCTCTAGATATTATTCAAAGGCCAGTTCTACATGTATTTAAGGGGTTCACAAGTCAATTTTGTTCAATTGCAATACATTTGACACTGTTCTTTGTAATGTATGGAGACACTCTCAGTGCGACAAGAAGTTTTTGATGCGACAAGAAGTTTTTGATACAATGTGACTATTTCACCTTGGTTAGATACATTGTGGGGAATTTACTTACATTATCTGGGAATCTATCGAATTTTTTTGATGCTTTGAGTACAGAGGTCTGTGTCAATTGATTCTATATGGACTATGTTGAAAGTGAAGAGGTACACATATTTAAATTATTTAAGACACCTACGGTTTACCTTTTTACAAGCTAACAAATGAGATTTTCTCTTGTACTTCTTTAATGTGTATTATATGTCTCATAGTTTCATACTTTCCCTGCTTCACCTTAAGGGGAAAGAAAGTATTAAGAAAAATCATAAGTGTGAATGATCCCTTGATGTACAGAGGTATCAACAAAATCTGTTTTTCCACTAAACCTATTATTTTATATAACGAAAAGGAACTACTGCAGAGATCATAATTTTCAATGATCCCTTGAGGTAGAGTGGCATCACCAAAATTTCCTTTCCACCAAACTTTTGTTTTTTATATGAGTTCAAAATTCAGCTTTGCTAAAAACAAAAGTTTTGGTGAAAAAGAAGAAATCATTAGCTTACCGAGAATTCTAGTTTTTATAAGTTATCTCATTATTTCTACTACTATTTTGAATTTTTCCTCTTCAATTATTAGTATGGTGCGTATTCCAGTCCCCTTGGATTACAAGGGTTTTTCTTTAGAGCTTGGTGTGAGAATGAATTATAGTGGGATTTGAAAAGTTTTGAATCTCAATCTATTATAATACAAATCTTGGGACATAACCTCGACTGGTATAATTATGAATGGACTCATTTTTTTTTGTAACTATTGTAAACTAAGAGAATTACAAAGCTTTATGACGACTAAAAGATGAGAAATAATTACCTATGAAGTTGCGTTCATTGTCTTCTTTCTTCAATGTCTTTATATGGTCTTCATCATCATCTGCTTCTTTGCTCTAGAAGAAAACCCAAAGGATTTCTTTTAATCAAGGATTTGATTGGATTCCTTGATTGAGGGACTATATTGTTAGTGCATCCATATCAAATATGTCCATGCATACGATATACCTTTTCCTTCTCTATAGAGAGGAGTCATATACATATATGTCCATGTAATTCATATAATTGTTTTCCTTATTTGGTCATTCTGCCATCTTGCCATGGTGTCGATTCTCTCCTTTGATTGCTCTCTGAGATTATTCTCCTTTTATAAGTATCTTTTGGTTTCATATTTTTTAGATCCTTCAAGCTTGTTTATGCTGTGGTTTGATTCTTTCCATATGTATCCATGATCTCCACAGATTGTATTTCATCTTGAGATCCTTAATATTTGATCTTCTTCTAAACTTGGTCCTACATGTTTATTTTGTTAGTATGTCATTATTTAAAACATTAATTGATTATATAGGAGGCTAAAAATCTCCCACTTTTTCATAATGAAAAAATAAACATCAGTCAACTTTCTTGTTTCTAAAGCTCTTCCTGACTGGTAGCTGACTTCCTAACATCGGCAGCAGGCTCCCCCTCAATTGTAGTTTTTCTTGCTAGAGCTTGGTCCTTCTAGAAGACTGATAAGGTATTCTCTCCCTTTCACATAATAAAAAATAGACAATACAAATAACAACCAAAACAAGTAAGAAAGCAACAAGTAATTGAGGTAATCAAAATAAGGAAAGCATAAAAGAAGTCAAGTTGTTAAGGGAGGAGAGAATTGATGTCCCCCTTTACAGACCCAACAAAAAATAGTACAGGCCCTCTTTGAATGAGAAGTATTTATCAATAACATGCTTAACGTTTCTTGAGGAAATAGATGAGATTATTATGCATGTTGTGACAAAAGAGTCCATAATAGCATTCTATATTCTTAGAGAAGTTTGAATAAGAGTTCTCTACATAGAAAATGAGTTCATTTTGGGAGGAGTTGGATTCAGTCTTGATAGAGTCGACTTGCTTAAACTGCTTGTTGAAGATCTTGACTCATTCCTACGTCAGGCTGTCTAGAACCACATGCACTTTTCCCATATCTATACTGGTGTCGATCCCAAGTTGTACCAAGTTTTTTATAGACTCCTGAAGAATGGCCAATGTTTCTTCTATACCTTGCAAATGCTTCTTCACCCCTTCCATTTCCTTAAACACTACAAAGTTAGGATTTGTAATAGATTTACTAACTATTGGGAGATTAGAACGGGCCTTTACATATTTTTTTTTTCAAATTCACTCCCAACTAGAGCATAACATGTGCTAGTAAAGGTTTTAGACTCATATGTGGCAGAGACTTCAACAATGTGATAACCTGAAAGATCAATTAAGTAATAATTAATAATGCAAGTAGTCAACAAACCCTATGAAAAACTGGCTGAAACATGAGGGTCAACTGCACTTTTCCAACATAGCCTAGTTGATTTTCTATCATTTTATCAAGTAGGAAAGAATGAACACATCTAGAATAGTAACATAACTCAAGGATCCTTTCCAAGATATCAGAGTGGTAGCAAGTATGTGAGAAACAATTTTGTGCTTGAAGCAAAGAGACATGGGTTCAGAATTGGATTGATTAGCTTCTGGTTTAGGAACAACAACATTTTCTTCCTCAAAACTAACTTCTAAATTTTTGGGCCATGTTCCATTCATGAAGGGGACCATTCTAAAGAACTTAGTATCAAACACTTTTTCAAATAAGAAATCATTTAAATTGATTCTTGTTCCCAACACAAGGGTCTCAAATTCACTGCTATCTTTTGAGGGGCGGAGATTAGCATAAAATATTCAAACTGAATCACTAAGACGTAGTACCATTAAAAAATCTTGGGCATTAAACTGAGGGTTTACATTACACTAATAATCTTTTAACTGCTGAAGATTAACAACTCTTCCCGACACAACTAAGCAACTCCTGAAAGCAACAAACTTCTCTCAATGGGAAGCAGTCTATAACTTATGCATGTGTTCTGGAGGAAGAGTTTCAAGAGAGTTTGAATGAGATTAGAACTAGAAGAGGCATACTTTTTGGGGTTAGCAGAATGGAGAGAATAGGAAGAGGCTTCTTCAAAGAAGCCAGTGATGAGCACAGGCTCTTAATTGTAAGACAGACAATTAGTGGGAGATTTAGGAGGGTGAGTCACTAATCTTGTTAATGATGGAGATGGAGCAAAAGAGGGGTTTTTAAACTTGATAAAAGGGAGGTGAAAAGGCAAAATTTGAAAGGATGGGTCATAAGGGAAGTTAGTAATTTATCGAGAAGAGAAAAAAGAAAGAAAAGATGTGACTAAGAAAAAGGCGTAGAGGTATGAGTCCGCACATAGGGATATTGTCACGAACAAAATACCAAGGGTCATGATGGAGCTTGTCGCTACAAGCCTTGACAAGTAAGCCTATCATCAACACAGATGCAATAGGGGAAAACAATATCAAAACCCAAGTATGGCTTCTAGAGCAAAGTTGATCCACAAAAACATGATAATAGCGAAAATATAATCAAAGATACCAAACCAAATCCCAAAACCTAGTGTCATTGTATAAGAACTACTAAATACATCTTTAATGTCAAATATATATTAATAGTCAAAAAAGGATCAAAATATGTCTCTAAAGACTATATAGGACATGAAAATAGATAAAAAGTAGTAGTAGGCCAACTGCTGAAGCATAAGATGTCTGCTACCTCGAATATACTCCAAATGCCGCCTGAATCAACCATCCATGAGATGCACTTATACTTGGAACTACACCGAAAGGCACAATAGGGATGAGTATGGTCTACTTGTACTCAGTAGGAATCATAAGCCCATTGAATAAAGTGGAAAATAAAGCATATAAACACAAACTATGGGAAGACCACCTGCAATCAGAAAATGTCCCAAGTGGTAGCCCACACCATTTCCACTAGTAGTTCTACTATATACACACATGACAAATACAAGTTGGGAAAAGAAGAACAAATATACACGTACACCAAATACAAGTATATGAAATTAGAACAAATGGACAAATATCAAGTTAAGGATAGAAATATAATCACAGAATAAGCACAAAATATATGGAATGCAGTAAAGATGATAATAATAATAATGTGATGCATAAGGTCATCACAAAACCTTGGTATACACCTACCAAGTTATGCTCCCGAGGTAGGACCCATGGGGGTTTATCATCACATATACAACTAATATCCATAACTCCTCTTCGACACATATATCGGTAGATAAATTTTTTAAAATGTCACATTTTCTATCAGAATAAGTCAGTGTTTCCAATATTTCCACGGTGGTACCAATGTTTCATGAATGAATGTGACATAAGGATGTAATGCTCACAACTAACCAAAATGAGAATATCCAACATTTAACCAACATACCAACTTTGTAAGCAAAATATTTACTCAAATCAACCAATCGTACATGATCTAATATAATCCAGAAACCATCAAGGGAAACATGCAAGAAAATGTCATTAATACCACATAAATCCCAAAATCTAAGCTTTTTCCCACCAAAAAGAGTGCAACCAAGCATACATTTATCAATACAGAGATACAACATCATATAAAACCCTACACAATCACACATAGAAAATAATATCTCTAAACCACCAAATATTATCCATATAGGCCCCTACAATACATAAATCACCTAAACGCATTTTTCATGATACAACCCCGTACCCATAACATGCTCTTACATTATTATTAACTACAAAAACAAGTCTAAAAAACATTAAGTTATAACCTAACTCAAATACCAAAACCAAAATATATAAGCCTTTGTCACCAAACATCATCTCACACAAGGACTTGAAAATCTGCTAACACACAAATATAGAATCTACGCATCAAAAGAAAGCGAATGATACCTATATTGCCAAATGGGGGGTCGAAATGAGATATAAAATTCGTAAAACCACACCAACCATGTTACCAACCTAAAATTGACGTTCCAAATCTGCTGGGGTAGTTCATTTTGATATCCAATGCATAAATTAAAAGATGTTGACCAAAGTCAATAATAAGTTTTTAATACCTCCAAAAATTATAATCTTGTATAAATCACACCAAGTTATATTGGGAGCCATGCCAAACATTTCCACACCCTAAAAACACCACAATGCAACACACAGAGGGGTAAAATGGTCAAATGAAATAGAAAATAAATATTTCACATAAGTCACCAAAAATTAAGTCATTACATAATCCACCAATAAGAATATAGTTCATCCTCAAACTAAGGGCAATAGAAATACCTGAATTGACAAAAAGCTGGGGATAACTTCTACGCATATCAGACTCAACCTCCTAAATAGATGCATCTATAGGTCGATGTCTCTACTGGACCTTAACGACACAAGTAACTCTAGAACACAACCATCTAATATCCTTGGTCAGAATGGAGACAGGCTTTTCATCCAAAGAAAATAGCTCATCTAACTGGAATAAATCCCAATGAATGACATGAGACTCATCTAGAATGTAATGCCGAAGCACAGAAACATGAAAAATTAGATGACCAACTAATAAATATGGAGGTAATTCTAACTCATAAGACATATCCCCAATAGTCCAAAGAATTTCAAAAGGCCTAATATACCTAGGGCTAAACTTGCCCCTCTTCCCAAACCTCATTATGCTCTTTATGGTCGACACATAAAGAAAGACACGATCACCAACACTGAATTTTAAGGCACGAAGTCTACGATCCGCATAACACTTCTATCTACTCAGAGCTACCCAAAGTTTATCCTTAATGACCCAAACTCTTCCAAAGACTCACGAAGCAAGTTCGTACCTCGAGGTCTAATCTCAGAAGTCTCGAACCAACCAAATGGTGAGAAACAACACCTACCATACAAAGCCTTTAAATGAGCCATCTCAATACTCGCATAGTAGCTATAATTATATGCAAACTCTGCCAAAGCTAGATGTTGTTCCCACTGACCACCAAAGTCTAACATATAAGTGCAGAGCATATCCTCCTAAACTTGAATAGTCTACTTTGACTGAACATCGGTCTGGGGGTGAAAATTTATGCTAAGATCAACCCGTGTACCCAATTTCTCCTGAAAAGTCTTCCAAAAGTGAGACGTAAACACTTTTCACGACCAGAACCAGGGCCTAGCCGTGATGGGTATCTCAAGTCCCACGTGGACTGGATATCACCCCCTATGCCTAACCAAAACCAAACACACCACACCCTAAGGTTGGATGACTTACAAACATATAAAAAAGATAGCGTGTAATAGTTTAAGAAAGTTTTAATGGATGTTCATATGCAACCGCTGATGACCAGCTAAACGATTGATCGACACCGCCCAATAACTATAGTATTCCAAATAAAGACTTCTAAACAATGAACCAAAACTAAATACCAATAAAATGTCGGGACATGCCCCCGACTATAGGCAAAACAAATCTAAATAGTTTGAGAAATAAAATAACAAACCATAAAATATAGACTTTTGATGTATGGAAGATCACCACTTCAATGTTAACTCACGAGCTGATCTTGAATCCTAATCACAGGGCATGAGGAGTAGAAGTATGACTAATTCTTGTATTGCATGGGGATATAATGTCTGAAGATGGTTAGTGGGGTGAACGGAAGCATGTAACTCAGGGATAAGGACAACATAATGACATTATTAACAGTTCAAAATTATTCGAAAACCAATGTATGTAATCAAATGCATAAACATATATATATATATATATATATATCACATGCCGAGATAGGGAACAAGGCTTAACTTGCATTTCAAAACTTTAGCCAGGATTGTGTAGCTCAACTATCATAACATGTACCCACGGGCTATATGGACCCCTTCTCTCACCCTCAAGTTTGGCCCCAGTGTATGTAGCTGCACGAACTTGAGAATAATCTCATATATATGCACTGGGGGACTCAAACCTCCCAACCATATACTAAAGTAGATTAAGGACCCAATCATGAAATGATTTACGGGGGACTCAAACTACCCTAATCATGAAATAATAATGAGGGGGACTCGAATCTCCTTGGTCACTTTGATCCTCACGTCGACAAATGCAGTTTCTACTGTCGGTCACCCGGACCTCCACCTTTACGACTCAACTACGCACTACTTATTAGAGCCTAATTAAAATATTTATCACACAATCTCATTCATGAACCATATTTCACATTAAGGCATACATTATTGGTATCGCCATACCAACTACACTCGCAAGGTAACAACAACATGCCAAATAATTTTCCATTAACTCGGGGAATACAACTCCTGTTATTCATTAATATAGGGTGAGGGCACCGACTCTCTTTGTTCATTAAATAAGACTATGGCATTTCAAATACCTCTTTTTATCAAGTAATAGTTCAAGACTAGTTCAAGTTTACAAATTTCCATATTTCTCATAACTCAAAACCAATTTCACACTATAGGGTAGGGGTTATAACCACTTCAAAAGTCATAAGTTTGGGAAAATCACAATTCCCTAGTACATGCATTGTAACCATGCACCCACAAGTTTAAAACCATATTTAAAGCATGATTAATCATATATAAATCATAGAAAAATATTTTTCGACAAAAGGCATTCAAAAACCCCAATCTTCATTTCAAAATCAACATAACCATCTCATGAACAATACTTTAAAACACAAGATTTTAAAAAATAACAATGAGAGAAGAGTAACATGCCTTAGACAAATGGAAATTTGGAGAGAAATCGACCCTTGAGCCCTTAGATGACCAACTTGATAAAACCCTAGCCTGACTTGCTTGAGGAAATTTGGAGAGCATTTTAGAGTGTTTGAGAAGTTACTTGAATAGTTTCCGAGTGTTAATGATAGCCTAATGAGGCTATAAGATGCGGGTTTCAATTTGGGTAAGACGAGAAATGTCCAGGATGCCCTTAACTTAAAAGCTAAAAAAGTATCACCTTTGACTATGGGTCAACCCTTGACTCGTAGCCACTTCTTACGACTCGTCACCACAGGTTGTAACCAAGGAAGTACAACTAAGCCCCCTACACTGTTATTATTACAACTCAATGGCACCACTCATAATGGGTTCCTACGATTTGTAGGATCCAGTTGTAGTCAACACAGAACCCAAATTGGGACTTACACTGGACATCCTATGATTACACCTAACAGCTCGTGACATATCCTTACGGCTCTTAGCGATCCACTCATACTAAGACCAGAATCAAGCCACAAACTTACTAATTTAGTTACGACTCATCCCACGACTCTTCAGGACACCCTACGACTTATAAGGTATTGTCGTAACTAGGGTAATGAGTGCAAAATCCTAGGAATTTCTAAGGATCCAAAAACCTGAGGCGTTACATACTCCCCCCTTAGGATTATTTGTCCTCGAATGATAGGATAAGATATTCATTAGTATAATTTAACTCCATATACCTCTACTCTTACCTTAAGCACGATTATTCAGAATGGGAAACAAGAACGGATACTTGGACTTTATTTCCTCCTCAGCTTGCCAAGTAGCTTCCTCGACTTTTTGGTTTCTCTAAATACCTTTACTAAAGCCATGTCCTTCATTCATAACCGACGGACTTGCCAATCCAAAATCTCAATCGGAACCTCCTCATAGGATAATGAATCTGAGATACCTACTTTCTCTAAAGAAACAAAGGTCAAAGGATCCCCCCCCCCCCCCCCGCACTTTCTTAATATCAAAACATGAAACACCGAATAAATGGAGCTCAAACTAAGAGGCAACTCCAATTCATATGCAACATTACCAACCCTCTTCAAAACCATGTATGGACTAACATAATGGGGACTGAGCTTCCCCTTATAACTAAACTGCATCACTTCCTTCATGGGAAATACTTTTAAGAACATCCAATCACCAACACTGTACTCTAACTTCCTTAGCCTCATATCTGCACATGACTTTTAGTGACTTTGGGAGGCCTTAAGTCAATTTCCAATCACCTTCACCTTCTCCATGGATTGGTAACCAAATCAGTGCCAACTAACTTATTTTTACCAACCCCAAACCACCCAATAGAAGATATACATCTCCTACCATATAAAGCCTCAAACGGAGCCATAACAATGCTAGAGTGATAACTGTTATTAAAGGAAAATTCTATGAGAGGCAGGTGGTCAACCGAACTATGACCAAAATAAAAAAACAATCTCGAAGCATATCTTCAAAAACCTGAATCGTCCTTTCCACTTGCCTATCTGTCTGCGAGTGGACAACGGTACTAAGGATCACTTTAGTCCCCAAACCTCTCTAGAACGACCTCCAAAAATGAGATGAGAACTAAGTACCCCAATCAGATATGTTGAAAGGTTGAGTACCATGCAACTTCATGATCTCTTTAATAAACAAATTGGCGTAATCCTCAGAAAAGAAATTTGTCCTCACTTGTAAGAAATGAGTAGACTTAGTCATCCTATCCATTATGACCCAAATCAAATTAAATTGCTGGCGACACCGCAGAAGACCATCAATAAAATCCATATTAATTATCTCCCATTTCCAC
This sequence comes from Capsicum annuum, assembly GCF_002878395.1. Taxonomy (NCBI): domain Eukaryota; kingdom Viridiplantae; phylum Streptophyta; class Magnoliopsida; order Solanales; family Solanaceae; genus Capsicum; species Capsicum annuum. The sequence goes on from NC_061112.1 coordinate 59,508,712, forward strand.
ACCGGCAACTCAATCTCTTGAGTCAACCCACCAGGCCTCAAGTGCTCTACCTTCACTTGCTAATAGACCATGAACTTAGCCACAAAATTAGACACATCTTGCTTTATATTATTCCACCAACAAATCTCTCTAAGATCATGATACATCTTCATCTAACCAAGATAAATAGTATAACATGACTCATGAGCTTCGGCCAAAAAATTTCCTAGCAACTCATCAACATCGGGAACACACAACCTACTTTGGTACCTCAAGATACCATCACCACCAATCTCAAGAACCATCACTATCTATCTCTCTATGTCATTCTTGATTTCCATCAAAATAGGATTAATCACCTATTTCTTCTTTACTTCAGTACCAAGAGATGACCTTGCCATCTCTTGAACAATCACACCACCATCCTTAGAATACAAGATACAAACTCCTAGATTAGCCAAAATATGAATATCCTTCACTAAATCTCACTTCTCATCATCCATATGAGACAAGCTTCCCATAGAAAACCTGCTAAGAGCATCAACAACTACGTTAGCTTTACCTGGATGATAGTAGAGATTTATGTCATAGTCTTTTAGAAACTCAAGCTACCTCCTTTGCCTAAGATTCAATTCTTTCAGAGTGAACACGTATTGCGGGCTCTTATAGTTCAAATAAATATCAATGTGGACCCCATACAAATAATGCTGCCTGATCTTTAATGCAAACACCATGACAAGTAATTCCAAATCATGGGATGGATAATTCTTCTCATGAAATTTCAACTGTCTAGAGGCATAAGAAACTACCTTGCCATGCTGTATTAACATACAGCCTAATCCCACCCGAGATGAATCACAATAGATAACAAAACCATCAGTACCCTCAGGTAGAGTCAAGACCAGAGACGAAGTCAACTTATTATTCAGCTTCTGTAGCCTACCATCACAAGCATCAGACCATAAGAATTTCACCTTCTTCTGAGCCAACTTAGTTAATGGGGCAGCGATAGAAGAGAAACTCTCCATGAACCTTCTATAGTAATCGGCTAAACCCAAGAAGCTTCAAATATCGAATGGAGTCGTAGGTCTAGGCTACTTCTTAACCAACACAACCTTCTGTGGATCCACCATGACCCTTCACTAGAAATAACATGACCTAGATATGTCATAGTATTCAACTAGAACTCACTCTTAGAAAACTTCGCATACAATCGCTGATTCTTCAAGGTCTACAACACAAGGCAGAGGTGATTGGCATAATCCACCTCACTCTTAGAATATATCAAAATATTATTGATAAAGACAATGACAAATAAGTCCAAAAACTAACAAAAACCTAATTCATAAGATCCATAAATGTGGTCAGAGGGCATTGGTCAAGCCAACGGACATCACCAAAAACTCAAAAATACCATACCACATTCGAAAGACAGTCTCAAGGATATCCGCGAAGATCAATCTTGGAAAAGAACTTAGCACACTGAAGCTGATCAAAGAGATCATCAATCCTCAAAAATGGATATTTGTTCTCTACGATTACTTTATTCAGTTGGTGGTAATCAATACACATTCGAAGGGAACCATCCTTCTTACGCATGAACAAAATAGGTGCACCCCATGGGGACATACTAGTACGGATAAAACCCTTGTTTAGAAGATTCTTTAACTGCTCCTTGAGCTTTTTCAACTCACCAAGGCCATTCTATATGGAGGGATAGAGATAGGATGAGTGTCCTATTCAAGATCAATCTCAAAATCAATCTCCCTATCAGGAGGAACACAATGAAGATTATCAGGAAAGACTTTAGGAAATTCATTTACCATGGGATGGAATGTAAAAAATGACTCTCTGATGTAGAATCTTTAACCCGGACCAAATGACAGAGACACCCCTTAGAAATTAATTTTTAAGCTCTAAGATACGATATGAAACTTCCCTTAGGAACTAGGGAACTACCTTCCCATTCAATAACTGGTTCATTAGGAAAATTAAAGATGACCTTACGGGCCTTACAATCTAAAGAAGCATGGAATGAATGTAACCAATCTATCCTAGTATGACATCAAAATCAACCATGTATAACTCTATCAGATCTACCAGAGTTTCTCTATCACCAACAAATGCCACACAACCCCTTTCGACTTTTTTAGTAACCATAAAGTCTCCTACCGAGGTAGAAACAAAAAAGGGGTCTGAAATACACTTAGGACCAAAACCAAAATGCACAACCACAAATAGGGTCACATAAAAGAGAGTGGACCATAAATCAAGCAAGCAATACACATCATCATAAAAGAGTTTAAGCACACCAGTAACAACATAGGGGGACCCATCAAAATCAGGGGGACCCATCAAAATCCTGGTGAGTAGCAAAAGCATACAGACAATTTCATCCAGTGTTGGAGCCCAGAAGCAAAAGTAGCACCCTTTGGTGTAGGAGCAGAAGAAGCAATAACATGAATCTTATTCGTCCCAGAAGCAACCTTTGAAGGACAATCCCTCTGTAGATGACCAATCAGAACATGATTGAAGTACTTGATCCTCTCTTCTTCACAAAACCCACGGTATACCTGACCACAAAATCTATAAGAAGGATATGATGGAGCAGACTGAGCCCCACTTGCATAACACTGGGCAACCTATCCTTAAAACTATTCTCACTCTACACACGGTGATCACCCGATGGCTTCAGATAAGGATCACTAGCCGTAGAGTAGGAACAGGAGTTACCCCACTTCTTCTAGGACTATTTACCTCTATATCTACCACTTTGCTACTGACCTCTAGCCTGGTCTAAATAGTGAAACTTCTTATTCTGCCTCTCATTTATCTCCACCTAATTCTTCTTTTCTTCCTCCACTTATTGTATATATACCATAAGTTTAGAGATATCTATATCCTTGTTAAACAAGGCAGCCTTAAACTCCAAGATCAATTCATAAGACAACCCCAAAGAAAACTTTCTCTTTCTATCCCTTATGCTAGACACCCATTAAGGAGAATAATGTGACAGCTGATGAATTTTAAGCCATACTCTTTTACTGACATCTTGCCTTGCTTTAGATTTACTAATTCCTCAGTCTTTACCTCCTTCAACTCTTGAGAAAAGAAGCGGTCAAAGAAATTACTACAAAAATTATCCCACAAGACGAACTCATCTTCATCACCCCTCGACTTGTCCCACTCCTCATACCATTGGTATGCTATATCTTTCAATTGATAGGCTGCAAACTCTACACCCTCTATATTAGTAGCATACATCACATAAAAGATCTTTTCTATCTCATCAATAAAGTTTTGAGGATCTTCCTAAACTTTATAACCAGTGAAAATAGAAGAACTCAACCTCATGAATTGGCAAACACTAGTGGCCTCAGATAATGGAGCAACAGAAATAATATGCTCAATCTGGGAGGCCACTAACTGGGTAGGCAAATGAATTGACTGGCAAAACTCAGCATTAGACACATAAGCTCGAGGTGCCTACGGAGGGATAGGGGGAACTTATGGAGCTCTCTTACGGCAATTAAAAACAACGATCCTAAATTGGGTGTAAACTCCTAGAGTTGGAAAAGCTCCATCCATATTATCCTCAGATGGGACAGAGGAGTTACCATGGATATCAAATCTTCTTGGAGGCATGATCTGAAAAATGAACCCACAATAATTAGAAGAGATTCAAGACCTTAGACTTTATAGCTCAAAATATAACAACAAGAAAGGGAAACATTTCTAAATTCCTCATAGCCTCCCCCTTATAAGTGTGGCATGGCACACACCCATAAATGAAACTCTTCTTGACACAGCTTTGTCGGACACCCAATGACACCAACCTAGGTTCTAATACCATCTTTGTCATGACCTGAACTAGCGCTTGGCCGTGACAGGTATCTCAAGTCCCACATCGATTAGGGATCACTCCCTGCACCTAACCAAACCAAACACACCATACCCCAAGGTCGGATGAATTCCAAAGATATAACAAGATAGCGTGCAATAGCTAAAGAAAATTTTGATTTATGTTTATAACCAATAATGACCGGCCAAACGAGCGACCGACACCGCCCAATAACCATAGTAGTCCAAACAAAGCCTTCTAAACAATGAACCAAAATTGAATACCAATAAAATATTGGGACATGACCCCGACTAAAGCCAAAAAAATCTAAACAGTTTGAAACATAAAAGAACAAAACATAAAATTTAGTGTTTCGATATATGGAAGCTCACCACTTCAATGTCAACTCACGAGTTGATCCTGAATCCTAACCTCTGTGCAGGAGAAGTAGAAGTATAACAAATTTTTGCATCGCGTGGGGATACAGCTTTCGAATACAGTTAGCGAGGTGAACGCTAGCATGTAACTCAGGGATAAGGATAACATAATGACATAATCAACAATTCAAAATAATTCCAAAACCAATGCACACTATCAAATACATAAACATATATATATATATATATATATCACATGCCAGGATAGGGAATAAGGCTTAACATGCATTTCAAAACTTTAGTCTGGATTGTGTAGCTCAACCGTTATAACATGTACCCACAGGCTATATTTTCCCAAGATCTCTCCCCCTGTTCTAGCCCCATTGCGTGTATCCACAAGAACCAGAGGATAATCTCATATATATGCACTGGGGGAATCAAACCTCTCAACCATATACTAAGATGACTTAAGCACACGATCATGAAATAATTTCCAGGGGACTCAAACCTCCATAATCATGAAATAATAATAAGGGGGACTGAAACCTCCTTGGTCACTTTGACCCCTACGTCGGCAAATGCAGTTTCCAGTGTTGATCACCCGGACCACCATTTTCACGACTAAGATACACAACCCTTATTAGATCATAATTAAAACATTTATCACACAATCCCATTCATAAACCACATTTCACATTATGGCATACATTGTTGGTATCGTCATACCAACTATACTTGCAAGGTAACAACAATATGCCAAAATAATTTTCCATTAACTGGGGAAAACAACTCCCTTTGTTCATTAATACAAGGTGGGGGGCATAGACTCCCCTTGTCCATTAAATCATACCATTATGTTTCAAATACCTCTTTATATCAAGCAATAGTTCATGACTAGTTCAGTTTTATAAATTTCTATATTTCTCATAACTCAAAACCAATTTCTCACTATAGGGTTGGGGTCATAACCACTTCAAAAGTCATAAGTGTAGGAAAATCATAATTTTCTAGTACATTCACCATACCTATGCACCCACAAGTTCAAAACCATATTTAAAGCATGATTAATTATATATAAATCATAGGAAATCATTGTTCAACAACAAGTATGCAAAACCCCCAACCTTTGTTTCAAAACCAACATAAACATCTTATGAACAATACTTTAAGACATATGCTTTTACAAAATTAATAATATGGGAAGATTAACATGCCTTATACACCAAGAAACTTTAAGAGAAATCGACCTTTGAGCCCTTAGATGACCAACTTGATTAAACCCTAGCTACACTTGCTTGAGGGAATTTGGAGAGCCTTTTGGAGTATTTGAGAAGTTACTTGATTTGTTTTTGAGTGCTAATGACACCCTAATGAGGTTATAAGATGTGCTTTTCAATTTGGGTAAGAGGGAAAATATCCAGGATGCCCTTAACTTAAAAGCTGAATAAGTGTCACCTTTGACTATGGGTCAATCCTTGACTCATAACGACTTCTTACGACTCGTTACCACGAGTCCTAACCAAAGCATTACCACTAAGGTACCCTACACTATTATCCTTAAAACTCGATTGCACCACTCGTTGTGAGTCCCTACAACTCGTAAGATCCAGTCGTATTCAACATGGAACCCAAATTAGGAATTACACTGAACATCCTACGATTATACCTAACAACTCATGACATATCCTTACAGCTCTTAATGAGCCACTCATACTCGGAGCAGAATCAAGCCACAAACTTATTGAATTGGTTATGACTTATCCCAATGACTTGTCAGGACACCCTACGACTCATAGGGTCCAGTCATAACCAAAGCAGTGAATGCAAAGTCCTAAAAATTTCTAAGGACCCAAAAACCTGGGGCGTTACAACACTGAACCTTGGTCTGAGATAATAGACACTGACACATCATGAAGATAAGCTAGCTAACAAATATATATCCAGATCAACCGCTCAGCACTAAAAGAGACCTGAACCAAAAAAAATATGCAAATTTAGTCAATCAATCCACGATGATCCAAATGTTGTCAGAACCAGGAGAAGTACAAGGAAACCCAATCATTAATTCTGTAGTGATCTATTCCTATTTTACTTGGAATGGGTAACCTCTGAAGTAAATCACCACGTCTCAAATTCATGGCCTTTACCTGCTGGAAACATAGGCAAAGAGCTATAAAATTTGTTACATCCTTTCTCATACCACCCCACTAGTAATGTTTTCTCAAATTACGATGCATGTTAGTCACTTCCAGATGGATGGAATACCTAGAACGGTGAACATACTCCAAAATCAATAAAATCCAATCATCCACTCTCGGCGCAAAAACTCAGCCTCCAATCCTCAAAACACCAAATGAATCAAGTGAAGCTTTCTTAGCCTCACCACTTAAAACCTTATCATGAATCATTCTCAATCCAACATCATCAAACTGATGAGCTTGAATTTTCTCCATCAAAAAAGTCCTTCACAACTTTAAAGAAAAAAATAGCGTATAACTCCAAATCGTGGGTAGGGTAATTCCTTTCTTGAGGATTCAACTGACAAGAAGTATAAGTAATCACCTTAGCCTCCCGCAGTTACACGATACCTAACCCAACACCAAAATTATCACAAAAGATGGTAAACCCCACACCCTTCTTGGAAAAGTCAAGATAGGGGTTGAATTCAATAAATTCTTGAGCTTTTAAAACCTTGCCGCACAAGCATCGAACCACTGAAAGGAATTTTTTTTGAAGTCAACTTGGTCAATGGCTCTATAATAGGTGAAAAACCCTTAAGAAAATACCGAGAGTAGCCCACCAAAACTAATAAAACTCTGAATCTCGGTAGGAGAAGTAGACCTATCCCAATCATGAACCATGATAATCTTAGCCGAATCGACCATAATACCATCCTTGGTCACCATATGACCCAAGAAAAAATAGACTCTAATCAAAACTCACACTTACAGAACTTAACATACAACTTTTTATTCCTCAGTCTCTGAAGCATAATCAGTAAATACTCCTCATGAGTAGCCTCACTCTTGGAATAATACAAGATGTTATCTATAAATACAATAACAATTGAGTTAAGATACAGTCAAAATACCTAGTTGATCAACTCCATAAATGTGGTTGGGGCATTGGTATCCCAAAGGACATGACCAAGAACTCATAATGACCATACCAAGTTTGAAAAGCTATCTTCGAAATATCCAAAGCCCTAATCCTCAACTGGTGATACTCATATCTCAAATTAATTTTTGAAAGCACTGAAATATCCTGAAGCTGATCCAACAAACCATTAATATGAGAATAAGGATATTTATTCTTAATCGTCACCTTGTTCAACTATCGATAGTTAATATACATACACATAGGCTCATTTTTTTCTTTACAAACAACATAGGTGCACTCCTAAGGTGATATATTAGGTCAGATAAATCCCTTATCCAATAACTCCTACAACTGATCTTTCAATTCCTTCAACTCTACTAGGGATATCTTATAAGGAGGAATAGAAATGGGCTTAGTGCTTGGCTTAACATCAAGAGCAAAGTCAATATCACGATCCAGAGTTATACCAGGTAAATCCCTAGGGAAAACATATATTAACCTATGGACAACACGAACAGAATCCAAAGAAGGAGGGGAAACAATACTAAATCATGAATATGAGACAATTAACACAAGCATACCCTCTCAACCAAACAACGAGCCTAAAGAAAAGATATAACTCTCTTAGGACACAAATAAAGAATACTCTTCAAGGCTATCCTTGGCAACCTATGAAGCTAAAGTCAAGTTCTTAGCATGACAATATAGGACAACATGATAAGGAGCTAACCTATACGTATCTAAGATGACATCAAAATTCACCATATCTAAGACAATCAAATCTACCCAAGTCGTATGTCCAGCAAAAGTCACAACACAAGATTGGTATCCCGATTTACCACTAAAGAGTATCCTATGAAGATAGATACATGGATAGACACGTCAAGAGGCTCACAAGTAAAATCAAAACTCAAAGAAAAATATGCAGATACATATGATTCAATCTCAGATCAAATAACATAGATGTAGATCTAAAATAAATAGGGATAATACCTGTGATAATAGTATCGAAGGCTTTTGTCTCCGGCCTAACTGGGTCATCTCGCAACCACTACCATGGGTACACTGCCTCTACCACTCGCTCCCCTAGTAGAACCTCTACCTCTGACTATTGATATGAAAATATGGCGAGAATAGTCCTTGGACAAGTGGCCGCTCTTATTATAGACATAGCAAACCCTATGACCCAACTCAATAGAAGAAAGTACGACTAAGCTAGGACGACCACCCAAAGCTGTTGAACCAAAATACTTACTACTTAAAATCTAGAAGGCTGCGTGCATTGGTCTACTATGATACCCATAAAAGCCTCTAGAATCTCTACCTCGAGAAACATAACCTCTAAACTCGCCTTGATGATGCATCTTCTTGGTGTCTCCCTAAGATTCTCAAAGAATAGACTAGTCATCTTAGCATGATCCACAATACTCTAAAACGATGCCCCATACACTACCATCTGAGTAGTAGCAAGCTGAAGAGAAACATCCACCCCCTTTATAAACTTTTGAATCTTCTTAGACTCGGTTGTAATACTAGAATAAAAATATCCAGACAAGGCATGGAAATATGCCTCATACTCCACAACAGTCAGGATCCCTACTCCAAGAGATCAATCTCATGTCTCATCTGATCCTTCAAACTGAAAGGCACAAATCAATCTAAAAAGTCCATAGTAAACTGATCCCAAGTCATCTCTGGTAAACCAAGAGGTCGGCAACCAATAAGTGACCTCTACCAATCTCTGGCTGCATCCTCAACTGATAAGTAGTATAAGCAACCCCATACAACTATAGAAAACCAAGGTTATACAACTTCTCACGATAATCCATCAAGAACTCATAGTCATCCTTAGCTACAACGTCATTGAACCTATGAAGACCCAAATGAGTGAATCTTTTGAACCTTTTCTTATCCTCAAAAGACATAATTATACTTGAAATAATAAGAGGCATAGTAAATTTGGCTTGATGAGAACCCATCTAAGGAGGTACCATAGAAGAAGGATGAACTCAAAATCTTGGAATACCATACTCAGCTATATTAACCAAAGAAGGAACCATACTTAGAGTTAGTGGAGTGCCATAAACAATTATCGATATAATTAAAGGATCCATAATCAGAATCAAAGAAACACCATAAGTAGACTCTGGCATAGACAAAGGTATAATACTCAGAGCTGGAGGAAATCCATGTGCACTCACAGGATCACCCTTCAACTAGATCAAAAACAGAATATACAACCCCTTCAAGACTAGGAAAGAAGAACTCTATAGGAATAGTGTAGGCTTCATAACTCCAATATTTGAGCCTGACCATGAATCGCAACTCAACTTCTAGACTGGGCTCTCTCTTTATATAATAGATCTGTATCTCTAGCCTCACTGATCTAGTCCTCACCATCTATATAGAAAGAGAGAGATATGACTTAGAATATAATATATGAAAGATCTACATGATGAGGAACAAAATAAGAGAAGTTTTCTAAAGATATCTTACAGGCTCTCAAAGATAGATACAGACGTCTACGTCTCGATCCATAAGACTCTATTAGACACCTCATTCTTACTCTGTTGAGACCAATGAACCTAGCTACTCTAATACTAATTTTTCATGACCCAAAAATGAAGGGTCATGATGGGACATGTCACGGCAAGCCTTGATAAGTAAACCTATCACCCAAATATATACAATAGGGGAAAATAATACCAAAACCCAAGGCAAGGATTCTAGAGCAAAGCCCAGACATACAAACATGATAATAGCAGAATATAATCAAAGATACCAAACCAAATCCTAAAATCTAGTGTCATAGTGTAAGAACTACTAAATACATCTCGAATGTCAAAGATATTATAATAGTCCAAAAAGGATTAAAATCTATCTAAGAAGAAATGAAAATAGATCAAAAGAGGTAGTAGGCCAGCTCTTGAAGCATAGGATGTCCGCTACCTCGAATATACTCTAAATGTTACCTGAATTAGCCATCCGTGCGGCGCACTCATATATGGATCTACACCGAAAGGGCGCAGTAGGGATGAGTATGGTCTACTTGGACTCAATAGGTATCATAGGTCCACTAATTAAAGTATAAAATAAAGCATATAAATACAAACTATAGGCAAATTACCTACAATCAGAAAATATCCCAAATGATAGCTCACACCATCTCCACTAACAGTTTTATTATATATACATATAAAAAATATAGTATGTGAAAAGAAGAACAAATATACACGTACACCAACTACAAGTATAGGAAATATAGCAAATGGACAAATATCAAGTGAAAGACAAAGATACAATCATAGAATAAGCAAAAAATATATTGAATGCAATAAAGATGATGATAATGATGTGATGCATTAGGTCATCGCAAAACCTCTGTATACATCTATCGAGCTATGCTCGCAAGGTAGAAACCAGGGGGAGGGGGTCGTCAATCCATAGACAGCCAATATACAATACCAATATCCATTACTCTTCTCCAACATATACATCAGTGGAGGTTTCCTAAAGATGTCACATTTTCTAACAGAAAAAGACAGTGTTTCTAATATTTTTATGGTGGTAGCAATGTTTCATGAATGAATGTGATATGAGTATGTAATGCTCATAACTAACCAAAATGACGATATCCAATATCCAACTGATATACCAACCTTGTGAGCAAGAATCCACAAATCAATCAACTATATATGATCCAATATAATCCAGAAACTATCAAGTGAAACACATAAGAAAATATCATTGATACTACATAAATCCCAAAATCTAGGCTTTTTCCCACCAAAAAGAGTGAAACCAAACATACATACATCGATACCATGCTACGATATCATATATGACCCCACACGACCCCACATAGCAAATAATGTCTCAAGACCACCAAATATTATCCACATAGGCCACACACAATACATAAATCACCTAAACATATTTTGCATGATACAAACCCGTGCCGATAGTATTCTCTTATATTATTATTAACTACCCAACCCACTCTGAAGAAAGTTACACCATAACCTACCTTAAATGTTGAAACCAAAACAAATAAGCCTTTGTCACTGAGCTATCACCTCATGAACGAAGCTAAAAATAAGCTAAAACACACAAATATAGAATCTAAGCATCAAAAGAAAGCCAAAAATACCTATATTACCCACTTTTGAATTGGGGTCAAAATGGACCTCGAAATGGATTTTAAAAAAATGGTAAAATTGAATTTTTGTCCAAAAATAGTTTTTCCAAGATTAATGGAAATTATAGGATAAAACCCAAGTGTAAACGGGGTGAAATTTGAGTTTGAATCTAAGAAATGATAATTTGGGTCTTCTCAGCCAAAATCCTCAAATTCACCTCTAAATCTAAGTTTAAGCAAGATTTAAATGATGCAATCAAAGAAAAGTCATAGAAATAGGAGTTTGGAGCTTACCAATCTTAGAAATGGAATAAAATTCCCAAAAACTCAATCCCAAGCTCCCAGCCTTGACAATGGTAAAGAAAAATTAAGAAAGTAGTTATTTATACCCAAGTGTCAGGTGCCACTAAAGCGGTCAAGTATCGCTTTAGCGGTGTCCGCATAGCATGCCGGTCTGCAAAGTGAACAAGGGTTGTTTTAGCTCCATCCACTAAAGCTGGTGAGACCGCTAAAAGCGCCCTTGCCCAGCTTACAGCCAATTGCTAAAGAGATCGAGTGGCTCTTTAGGGGTTGCACCAGTTGAGTGGTGCACCCAATATAGAGACTTAGAAAATTTCAAGTTTTTATGGTCCCCTCAGGATTAATTTAGAATATCGAGAATGCAAACGAACTATGCTACCCTATCAAATTTGATGCTTCAAACTAATGGCGATATCATAATTTAAAAAAAAAATGTTGTTTTCACAAAATTGACCCTCGAGACCTATCTTCACAATTTTTAAATAGAGGGTCAAAATAAGATATAAAAGTCGTAAAACAACACCAACCATGTTACCAATCTAAAATCAACATTCCGGATCTGTTGGAGCAGTCTGTTATGCCATCTGATGCACTGATTAATGACATTGACTTAAGTCAATAATAAGCCTTTTGTCATGACCTACACCAGGGTCTGGCCATGATGAGTATCTCATATCCACCATGGACTAGAGACCACCCACTTAACCCAATATCAAGAGCGCAATAATAATAAGTATAATAATGCGGAAGCCAATTAAATAGTAATAAATGATAAATAGATAACTCCATGAAAACTAAGAGTCAATAAATTACCAACCAACCACATCTGTCCATAATAGCCTCTAAAATCAGAATACCAAATAAAGTTAGGACATGCCCTCGACTATGACCAAAAAGGAATTCAAAAATACTATGACCATAAGGAATAAATAATGATATGATAAGGCCTTCCAAAGGATGGAGGCTCACCACTTCACAACAACTCAACGAATGTGCTAATCCACCTAATGTTGCATAGTAGCAACAAAAATATCTTCAGACCCTACATCATGAAATGATGTAGCATCCTAGGAAGATCAGTGGGATAAGCACAGACATGTAAATCAGAAAAAGTGATAACATAATTCCATGTACAAAATCAGTCAAAACCATATGTACATATTTATATATTCATATATAAAATACCAGGATAGGGTATTGGTTATGAACATGAGAGTTTTAAAACCATTAACCTGGATTGTTTAGCTTTATATTACCTAAGGACACCCATGGACAATATAGGTTAAGCTCCCCCTACTGAAAGAGTCCCAACACGTGTTATGCGCATGAACTAGGAAAATTCAAGGAAGTGCCAAAGCCACCGAGGCTCCAACCATTTATATATATATATAATGTGTGAACTATGCACACGGTCATAAAGACCACATAGTGGAAAACATGATTTCTAGTATTGGCCCCCTCGGACCTCCACCTTCACGGCGAGCTACATAACCCCCTTTAAGCCTAAATTAAATCATTTAGCACATAATTCCAACCATTAACCCAGAGTCATTCATTAAGGAATTTACCACTTGGTATCGTCATACCAATACACTTGTAAGTTAAATCATACATGCGAAATCAATTCACATAACCAAATTGGACTCTCTTGTTTCATTAAAACCTAAACCATGGCCACTAAGGCCATCCAAATCCATTTAAATAACCATTTATCATTTAATGTAATGCATTAAGTTCAAAAGCAAGTTAAATTAGACATTTTCCCATAATTAAAATCAAATTCACAAAGTGGGTTGAGCGTAATACAATTCTAAGCCAAAATTCTTTCAATTTGGGGAAACCCATGTTCCCAATTCCAACCATTTAAATAATCTATCAATTCAGTCTCAAAAATATTAATTGAAAGCATGAATAATCAATTTAAAACATGGGACTAGTAATTCAATTTGTAACAACCAAAACCTCTCAACCCAATTTTGAAACTCATAATTTAAATCATATAAAAATCCATCAAATCAATGACACAATGTAAAATTAAAGTTTGGGGAAGAGATACATGCCTGAAACACACAAGAATTTGAAGTTTGGAGCCCAAAGGATAAATTCTCTATGAAATCCTTAAGCTTTCTTTGTAAAGATGAATAGAGTTTAATCTTTGAAAATTGAAGAAAAAGGATCCTTTTTATGTTTATAAGTCATGAAAAGGGTAAAAAGACCAAAATCCCCTCATCCCTAAGTGAAAAAAACAAAAACTGGGTGAAATTTACACCTCGGTGTGGAACACCATTATTGCGGAAGGTAACCTCCGTGACACAGTGATATTGCGGATCCTTAGTACCTCGGGGTTCCAAAATAATTTGAACCCTTCCAAAAAATCCAAAACTTTCCTAAATTACCCTTTTTATATTCCTAAACATAATTCAAATCAATATTACGCACGCGGGAAAAAAAAAAAAAAAATAAAAATATTATTAACCGTCCCTCACCCCCCCCCCCCCCCCCCCCCGTAGGATCATTCATTCCCTAATGATGAGCTAAGATACTTTTAGCATAAAAATAACAAGAATACACCAAAATTAAATCATAAACTTAGAAAATGATAAGAAGAAAAAAAAATCATACTTTAAGCACTTTCATCAAAACCAGGGAACAAGAATAGGTATTTGGACTTCATATCTTCCTCAGCTTCCCAAGTATCCTCTTTAACCTTTTGATTTCTCCAAAGGACCTTCACCAAAGCTACACCCTTGGTCCTCAATCTTGAACTTGCCTAACCAATATTTTAATTAGGACTTCCTTATAAGACAAGGAATCCATCACACCAATATCCTCAACTGGCATTATCAAGGAAGAATAGAAACCAAACTCGCAAGAAAATTCAACTCATAAGCAATATTCCTAATTCTCTCCAAAATATGATATGGCCCAACATAATGAGGACCAATATTCCCCTTCTTCCCAAACCTCATGACTCGTTTTGTATAAGATACCTTTAAAATTACCCAATTATTCACTTAAACTCCAATTCTTTTTGCCTCACATTTGCATAAGACTTATGGAGAGTTGGAGAAGTTTTAAGTTTTCTCTAATCACTTTCACCTTCACCATGGCTTGGTAAACCAAGTCAGGACCAAACAATCTAGTCTTAACAAATTCAAACCACCCAATAGGAGACCTACACCTCCTACCATAAAGAGCCTCAAAAAGAGGCATCTGAATGCTCGAGTAATAACTATTATTATACATAAACTCAATAAGAGGTAAATAATCCACCCAACTTCCCTTAATATCAATCACATAAGCCCTTTTCATATACTTCAAAGTTTGAATGGTACACTCCTCTTGCCTATTCGTTTGAGGGTGAAAAGAGTGCTAAGATTCACTTATGTGCCCAAACCTTTCTGAAATGAATGCTAGAAGTGAGAAGAAAATTGCATACCTCTGTATGAAATAATGGACACCAGCATACCATGCAATTTCACAATCTTCTAAATGAACAACTTAGTAGAATCTTCTCCTGAGTAGTTAGACTTCATAGATAAGAATTGAGCGGACTTAGTCATTTTATCCACAATGACCCAAATTGAATCATACTGATTGAGAGACCGCAGAAGACCTGTAATGAAATCCATATTGATTATCTCCCACTTTCACATGGGCAACTCTATCTCTTGAGATATGCCATCAGGCCTCAAGTTCTCTACCTTAACTTGCTTAAAAACCATGAATTTGGCAATAAAATTTGCCACATCCATCTTCATATTATTCCACTAATAGATCTCCTTCAAGTAATGGAACATCTTAGTAGATCCCAGATAAATTGTTTACCTAAACTCATGAGCCTTAATATAAATTCTTTCCCACAACCCATCAATGCCAGGAACACACAATCCACTATGGTACCTTAGAATACCATCTCCACCAATCTCTAAAGACATAACCTTTTATGACCCATATCATCTTTATTCTATATAAGTATAGGATCTAAAGCCTACTTCTCCTTCACCTCAGTATAAAGAGATGATTTAACGACTTCTTAAACAAGGATTCCTTTATCTTCAGAGTCTAAAATATGAACTCCCAAGTTAGCTAACCTGTGAATATACTTCACTAATCCTCTTTTCTCTTCATCAACATGGGTAAGCTCCCCATAGATAATCTGCTAAGATCATCAACAACATTATTAGCTTAACCTAGATGGCAGTAAAGACTCATGTTGTAATCCTTAAGCAATTCAAGCCACCACCTTTGCCTGAGGTGCAACTCTTTCTACGTAAACATATACGATGAGATTTTATGATCTGAATAAATATCCATATGCACCCCATATAAATAATGACGCCAAATCTTTAAAGAAAAAATCAGAACTGCCAACTCTAAGTCATGAGTTGGATAGTTTTTCTCGTGAACCTTAAGCTATCTAGAAGCATAGGCCACAACCTTACCATGCTGTATTAGAACACAACCTAGTCCCATATAAGATGCATCACAAAACACAACAAAACCATCAGTACACTCGGGTAAGGTCAAAAATGGCGCAGAAGTCAACTTATCTTTCAACTTTTCAAAACTACCCTCACAAGCATCGGACCACAAAAGCTTAACCTTTTCTAAGTCAACCTCATCAACGGGGAGCTAATAAATGAGAAACTCTCCACAAATATCCTATAATACCCAGCCAAACCCTAGAAGCTCCTAATATCAGCTGGAGTTATGGGTCTAGGCCACCACAACTTTCTGTGAATCCACCTTGATCCCCTCACTCAAAACCACATACCCAAGAAAAGTCACACTACTCAATGAAAATTCATACTTAGAAAATTAAGCATATAACCTCTAGTCCTTAAGAGACTGCAATATAATTTAGAGGTTATTGGCATAACTTTCGTCACTCTTAGAGTACACAACGATGCCATTACTGAAAACTATCACAAACAAATCCAAAAACTACCTGAACACCCAATTTATAAGATCTATAAAAGCAGCTGGAGCATCAGTCAAACCAAATGACATAACCAAAAATTCATAGTGACGATATCGGGTTTAGAAAGTAGTCTTGGGAATATCAACCTCTCAAATTTTCAATTGATGATAACTTGAACGAAGATTAATTTTAGAGAAGCATCTAGCACCTAAAGTTGGTAAAAAAGGCTATCAATCTTAGGAAGAGGGTACTTATTCTTCACTGTCACCTTATTCAGCTAACGATAGTCTATACACTTCTTAAGAGACCTATCCTTCTTATGCACAAAAAGCACAAAGAGCATTCTATGGAGAAACACTAGGATGAATGAACCCTTAATCAAGAAGATCTTTTAATTGCTCTTTTAGCTCCTTTAATTCAGTCAGAGATATTTTAAAAGGAGGAATGGAAATAGGATGAGTATTTGGTAGAAGATCAATCCTAAAATCTATCTTCCTATCTAGAGGAATTCCAGGAAGATCATCGGGGAATACTCCAGGAAATTCATTAACCATCAGGACAAAATGCAAAGAAGGACTTTCAGAATCAGAAACCTTAGCCCAAATAAGATAATATAGACACTCTTTCGAAATCAATTTATGAGCTCTAAGATAGGAAATAAAATTTCCTTTGGGTACTATAGAACTCCCCTCCAATTACCGGTTCATTAGGGAAATAAAAACTAACCTTTCGGGTCTTATAATCTAAAGAAGCATAGCATGAATGAATCCAATCAATCCTAAGATAACATCAAAATCTACCATATCCAATCCTATCAAATCAACTAATGTATCCCTATGAAAGATAGATACCATACAACCCCTATAGCTTTTTCTAGTAATTATAGAATCACCCACCAGAGTAGACTGATAACGCCCAAACAATACCTCCAATTGAAGGACGAAGTAGTTGCTGTAAAATATAGTAACCCAAATAGGTTGGGGTCGATGCTATAGGGAATAGGCTGAAAATCCTTCTTGAACTTGTTGAAATCACTAGGCAGTGCAGGAAAGTAAAAGAGGGGATTTTCTAAAATAGAAAAAAAAAATTGGTTGCCCTTGGTTGTAAACAATCTAAGACAAACACTAGGCTTGTGTTCCCCCTGGCTTCTCAACTCAGTAGACTTATCATGCACTGTTGAACTATTTTAATATCTTTCATGCAAAATTGATAAGTTATGTACCATCAATAGTCTTTTGGATAGAATGACATATTTCACCCTTTTTCCTATTGAGTCTTAGTATGTTGCATTACTAACCTGTATCTTGATTTCGATTAACTATTACCTTTTGAGTCTCTAGTTATTAGATGATAGTTAACCATCTTACTTAGATAATACCTAGTAGCATGGATCGATCATTAATCTTCAAATTACTATTGTGATCTTCTTTTCCTTATCATTACTCCTCTTTGGAGTAAGTAACAATAATCTAGGCGGGATATTAACATTCGTCACCGCTTAGAAATTAATAAGAACAAAGAAATTTCAATACATGCAAATATCTTTATCTATAATGACTTCAGATTTTCTCTACTTTGTTAATCTACCAGGGTTCCCACAACCCTAGATAAGGGAATTAGTCACTCATAGTTATGAGATCAATCATGGAATCCATAGACAAAAATACAAAATCAATCTCACAATAATGACAGAAGAAATCCTAAAGTCTTAAATTGAATAATAAACCAAGAATAATAAGATGTTTGTGAGTTTTTCCCCAAAGGGTATCCCTCTAAGTTGCCTCAATATATGAATAATGAATATGTTAATGAATATAAAGCCTAAAGGGTATTTATAGATTATAAAAAACCCTAGAATTCAAATCCTAAATAAAATAGGAAACCTTAATTACCTATGCATAATAGGACTTAAAATCATTATAGGAGTGTAATTGGGATACATAGAAACCCTAGGAAATGATTTCTGAATGATTAAAAAAATCATTATCGGCGCCACCTAATCTCTGTACCCACAGTACGGCATAGGTTACAGGTGCTACCTATGGTATTGACCTTGGATACGGATACAGACTGCAGGTGCAAGTCCTGCAGCCTAGCTCTTGAGATTTTGGCTTCCGGCACTTATTTTGCCTACATGAAGACTATATGTGCTACTTGCATTCTGGCAGTTGACTTAGCAAGAGTCAAAGTCCCCACCTTTGTGTAGATAACTGAATTATCTTCCCAACAATACAAATTTCACCTCAATCCGATATGAGGGTGAAAAGTTTTGGCCAAATTACTGAAGCATTGTCAACTCTCGAGATCTTCAACTCTGACACTTGCAACCAAGCTTTAAATCTTCAACTTCAATCGCATGATTTGGTCACGTATAATCTAAAAAGTATCAAGAATACCCCATAATGATCACGTAAGTTTCCAAAAACATCACTTTTCATTATTTTCTTGAATTCAGCATTCGAAATCTAATTTCTTGCAAAACACTCCAAAAACACATCAAAACCAACAAAATAGCCTTAAGTACATGTATACTATCGTAGTTTTAAGCGTCTAAAATGTTATAAATTTATAGCACATCAGAACCCTCAACTCAGAAAATTGCATGTCCTAAAAAAATACATAACAAAATAATACAATGATGCTTAACCAAAGAAATGTAAGATACCTATAGCAGTCAATCATCAATTTTATGTCAAACCACATTACCCTCTCCAAGTTTCACATTTTAAACCCGAATATGTGTATTAATGAAGCACAATAATGTGACACAAAGGAATTAAGCTATGGAATTACAATAGCAACAAACAACCATACATATCTACAAGTTACCCTACCCAAACAAGTAAGCAGCTAGCAATACAACCTATGTGCCCTCTTAACAAAGAAGTTCCACTCACTCATATATGAAATCAAGAATGTCAATGTGGGAATAGTCAAGAGACACTCAAACTCAAAAAGAAGTTCCAATCAATGCATGTCAAATACCATAGGCTTGCCCTTATTTTCTTTACCTTAGTTTTCAGAAAGTCAAGTTAGGAGAACTATAGGACTTTTCTTGGCTTGTAATGTAGGCTTGGGGGATGGTATGGTACTTATGGACATATCAAGTGACTAAGCCTTCTTGACACTACACTAACTTTGGGGTCCACACTTTAACCAATTTCCTATTATTCCATCCTTATTTCTCTCTTTTATTCTTTTATGCACATTCAAGTTGGGTGAGGTGTCTTTATTTTGTCTTTTTCATAATTTTTATTTTCTTGGTCTTATTCTTTTATTTTTCTACCATACCCAACCCTACTTTTTTTCTCTTATTTTACCCTTCTTCATACCTACTATACATTATGCACCCCTATGATAGCCACCCTCAACTTAATGATTTGCCTGAGTTGAGGTGCACAATGTCCAAGGAGGACTAGGTCCAAAACAACTTCATTGTAATATAAATGGGAAGGTGGATGGTGAAATAAGAAAAGCAAGATATAAGGCTAAAAACAAGGATCAAGGGATACTATTTCACATAGGAAAGGTTATTTAGGCTAAAAGTGGACTAACATAAAAAATGGCCTATAATATTTTCCTAATTGACTATCCTACAACCTAGGCAAAACTAACTAGGCAAGTTCTGAATTCAACACACAATGGGAACTATGTAGTATCTCACACACACATAGCATAGAGTCAATATTATAAACTATTTTTATCTGGTTCATGCAATTATTAGCAATGATTATCATGTCTTAATTCTAATGCCATAACAAGATTCACAATGGTCATATTATATATACATATCAGACAATTAAAAAATAAACTATTGAAGGGGTATCATTAACATAAATATGTTAACTAACTTAGATACATAATTTTCTCCTAGTTAAACACAAAACATCATGAAACAAAACACAATATGCCTAAAATGCCGGCTCTACTAGGAACAAAACTCTGGGAAAAAGAGGTACGACAACAAAAACTCCAAAAGGATATCAAGAGCCATAAGTAGCCCTACCCTCAAATTAAAGTCAAGCATTGTCCCTAATACATCAAACCTCTACAAAATAAGAGAGTTAGGAACATACATGTGGCACCATAGGTTCGAAGATCTGACTTCAATCACGTAACATAAAGTCATAATTACAAATAATAAAATACCTTGGGTTGCCTCCTAAGTAGAGCCTGATTTCACATTGCGGTGAGACGGGACTTGGTTGGGTACTCAGACTTCCCCAACAAGCATATGGGTACCTTGATCACTCAGAATTCATTAAGGTAGCCCAAGAGTTGGCCTTTAAATTTCTCTTTCCACTTTGAACTTATGAACAATACCCCTAATTATTTTTCTAATTTCCCATTATGCTCATGGGGAGGAGGTATAAAAATAAAGGACCAAAGAAATAGATGTGGCATGTCGTACTTCTTGGCCCTTATGTGAGGAATGTGGTTCTTTGATTTTGGCTCAACATTCAAGAATATAGACATATGTTTCCTCCTTCTTGCACTCTTCTTTAGACTCAGATGGCTCGATCAAAATTTGACTATCCAAACACAATGTGGAAGAATGCTCTGAATAAGGTCCAATATGCCCTTACTTCAGATTTGCAGTCTTCTTTACATACTCATATAACTCTAGTATGCTCTCCTTAAGAGTGCCAGAAGAGAATGAGTAATTTTAGACTCCTTTAATTTCAGCTCCTTAAGTTGGATTTTTAGAATTCTTTCAGTCTCACACCACCCATAACTAAGTTTTTGGGTGTTCCATGCAGGAGCATTTGGATTCAACTCGACTTATAGGTAGTAAATATCAAATCCAAACCTATCAACCTCTTGAATAAGCTTATAATTGTTGTGGACAAGGTATGTTTCTATTTTTAACAGGCTATCCTTGTGTTCACACATTATATTTGCCATACTTTTTCAATAACACACCATATCAAAAGGAAAAAAATCAATAAATAAGGAGTCATCATCACTCCATACTTTCTTTGGATAGGTTCTCATCCCAAGAAGAGTAGGAAACAAAATAAAAAAGATAAAAGAAAATAAAACCCAATAACTCCAACAACTTCAATCAAGAATTTCAAGACTGTATTCCTAAAAAATAGTGCCAAAATTTGATAATGTCCAAACTATACCTCCAAGTGAAAGATGAAGCATTCGTTGTCAAATATAGTAATCCAACTAGGTTGGGGTTGATCCCATAGGGAATAGGCCTAAAATCCTTCTTAAACTTATTAAAATCACCAGGCAGTGCGGGATTTTAGCTTCTGGCACTTACTTAGCCTATATGCTGACCATATGTTCTACATACGGTCCTATAAGTCGACTTATCGGGAGACAAAGTCCCCACTTTTGCGTAGATAACTGAATTAACTTTCCAAGGATACCAATTTCACGTCAATCCGATATCTGGGTGAAAAGTTATGGCCAAATTACTGAAGCACTATGAACTCTCGGGATCTTCAACTCTGGCACCTGCAACCAAGCTTCAAATCTTCAACTTTAATCATATGATTTTTCAAATATAATCTAAAAAGTGTCAAGAATACCCCATAATTATCATGTGGCCAAAAACATCACTTTTCATCCTTTTCTTGAATTTAGCATCCGAAACCTAATTTCCTGCAAAACACTCCAAAAACACATCAAATCCAATAAAATAGCCTTAATTACATGCATATTCTCATATTTTAAGCATCTAAAATGCTATAAATTCATAGCACTTCATAGACATTGAAAAAGTGTTGAAAATACTATCAGTACCAAAACCAAAATATACATCCGCATAAGGGTTCACATAATAAAGGGTAGAACCTGGATCAAGAAAACAACAAACATTACGAGAAAATAGATGTAACATACCAGTAACAACATTAGGAGATGCCTCAGATTCCTGACAGGTAGCAAGTGAATATAGATAATTTCGACCAATGCTGGTACAATCAATAGCGCCCTTAGGGGCAGGAGCTAAAGATGTCACGATCGGAACCTTATTATCCCCAGTGTCAACTCTGGCTGAAGGATAATCTTACTATATATGACCAAGATAACCATAATTATTACACCAAATTCTCCCCTTCTCACAATAACCATGATGAAGTTGCCCGTAAAATCTAAAAAGAGGATAAGTTGGGGTTTATTGAGCTCCACTAACCTGAGACTAGGCACTCTGTGCCTTAAATCCACTACTAGCCTATAAAAGATGATCAATCAACGATATGATCCAAATAGTAATCTTAGATTTCGACAGCATTATTGGAGGCCAATACATAAAGACTCAAGCTTGGGGGCTTGCCTTTGATACCTAACCAAGAGAATAAGTGTTGCAGTGTAAAGAAGAGCTTTATTACACTCAAAGGACACCCCTCATTAAGGTCTTTTTTGTTATTTCTTTGGAACATAAGAGGCGTCTATGGAGTGTAGGACCTTATTAAGGGCTTTTTGGTCATTTCATTATGTAATAGTTCAGACTAAGACTATAAATAGTTCTTTTTAGGATTATTTTCTCCAACTTTGGTGATATTTTAGAGAAATACTCTTTTGAGTGTATTGCAAGCATGGAATTACTTATGGCAAACATGGAATTATTTGTATTAGTTACTCATTTAGAGATGTGGGTTGATTTGGAATTTGGTTCCCTTGAGGTTCATGTAAGAGCTTGGTGTTTGATTTTATAAGTCTTAGGGGTCCTAAAATTTGATACACATTTTGGTTCCTATTGTTTGTGGTTTCTTATGTCAAGTTACTAGCTTTACTTTATTGTCATCTTGATTGGGGTTTGGTGTTTGCTTCCTTAGTTTGGTTTTCATCTTGATATTTGTGTTTTCTTAGTTAGATTCGCATCATTTGGTATAAAGAGCAAAGTTTGATTTTGTTCCAACGAAATCAGTCTTGGGATTGTTATCTAGAAATCAACACAAAAAGAGAGTCAAAATCCAAAAATAAAAAAAATAGTGTTCTCACATTTTTTTCTTTTGGCCGAATTTATATATAGGTGATTTTGTGTGTTTTTCTTTTTTCTCATGTTAGATCCTTGTTCTCTAACACTAATAGGTTCTAGATCTAGATTTTGAGCCATTTCTGGGTTGTTTTGAGCTATCCACCATTGTTGAACTTAGAGATTGAAGAAACTTGAAAGGTGGATCTCAAAATAGGAAGGGTTGTTGTTGAGATAGTGGCTTGAAATTGTGATTAATGGTTGGGACTTCACGTGTACTTGAAAATTTCAAAAATCATTCAATTTGGAGGTTATTTTCTCAAGGCGCACTTTTGAACGTTCTTTGTAATCTTCACCATCTTCATATTTTGTTGAAGAATAATCTTCAAAAGTGGTTGTTTGATCTAAAATAAAGTGGAAAGAGAGTGTGGTCCTTTGTTTGTTTTGAAGGACATAATTCCAAGACATTCAAAAGAAGAAAAGAGACAGAGGGCTTTCAAAAAGGCATATTACCAAAAAGGAGAAAGGGCATATCCCCAAGAAATACAAAAAAGGAAAGAACTGAAAAGGATTTCAAAGAGACGTCTTACCAAAAAGATGCAAAGAAAAGTCAAACTCTTTTGAATTTGAAAAAGGCTCCAATTCTTGGTGTTTTTCCCTCCTATAGCGGATTCCCACTCTTCCAAATTGAAGATTGATGACATCTAAATTGGAAATAAGAATTTTTTTTTCAAATTTCAACCAACCAAAGGCTGCCACATCAACAATCCGTACAACTCACCCTTAGGCTTAAATTTTGGATTCTAAGTTTCTTTTCCTTGTTTCTTTAGTTTCATTTCTTGATTCTAGTACTAACTAGCAACTAGTAATCATCTACTAGGTTGTATATTAGTTTTTTTGAATCCATTTTTTTTGTTTTAGTGTTCTTTGTGTGCTTTTTATCTTTTTTGATTCATTGTAGTTTCTTGATTCAAGTCCATACACAACTTTGTTTAATTAAGTCTTCAAAAAAGAATCCACTCCTACCTCAAGCCACAATTGGTACCAAGTAATATAATTGGAGTATAAATGAGCTACCAACACTTGCGATGCCAATTGAGTGACTTTTCAAAGGTGTGAGCTTGAGAGTTTGTGATGTTGTTTTCTTCTCTAAGATTAACATGTTTGTTGTTTATGTTTTTGTTTAGCATTTTATTTGTTAGGTACCATGGTATCGGGTGAAGCCAACCCAAGAGATTTGGGAAAGGTAAACATGAATACTTTAATCGCGGCCATAATGGGTATTAGTAGCCGAATGGAAAGAAGAATGGAAGGGATGGAAAGTTCTCTTTCAAGAAGAATGGACACATTGGAAGTTCATCTAGACTCCACCCACCATGCCTCATCTAGTGGACATGCTCCCAATACCTTCACTCCTATAACTCCAAAAATACTTTACAAAATGTTGAATCCATCTAGACAAGTACGAGAACCCATCAACCAAGCCCCTACTTATCCAAATAACCGAAACCAAATCCACCAAGAAGCTCCACAAAACCAAGAACCCAAAGAAATACCAAGATCTCCGCTTAATCAAAACCAACCAATCCAAATAGATGATATGGAAGGTGAGGGTCCTTGTGGAGGTGAAGAGTTAGATTAAGTGGATCTCTTTGTAGAATTTGTGCGAAATAGAAGAGGAGATCAAGGAGGAGAATATAGGAGATGAGGTGGAAGGTTTGGTCTAGTTCCACGTGGTAGAGGCAACTTAGGACACCGTCCTCAAGTTTAAGAAGGTCATCAATAGGATCAAGGAGGAAATTTGCATAGAGAAACGGGTCTCAACTCCATCAAGATCACTCTTACTACCTTCAAAGGAACTAGTGATCCATCTATCTACCTTGATTGGAAACTACTATGCAATAGGATCTTCCAACTCAATGAGTTAACTCCACACAAGAAAACCGCCCATACAATTGCTCAACTTAAAGTGTATGTATCTACTTAGTAGGAGACAAAAAGATTACAATGATTAAGAAATGGCAATCCCAAACTTTTGGATTGGGATGAATTGAAGGCACTTATGACAGAGATGTACGCTATGTAAAGGTTCAAGTAAGAGCAACTTACAAGGATCTACGATTTGAGGCAAGGAGATAGAAGTGTGGAAAAATGTTATTAGGAGTTTTAAAACTAGATCCTTTATCTTGATATTGTTGAACCTCCAAATTATTGCATAGCTCAGTTCAAAGGTGGTTTGGATTATTAAGTTTCTTCTCAACTAGTTGTCCACAAGTTTGACCGAATAGAGGATCTTGTTGAAGAAACCATTGAGGTTGAAAGGAACAATGATGCCAAGAAGACCTTCAATAAAGGTTATCAATCTTCTACTTCCTTCGAATAGAACAAGAACAAAGATTCCTATAAGTCCTTAGAGAAGAAGACCATTGATAACACAATCCAAAGGTATCCACTACGGTATGAAGGCAATTCATCTTCTACTCCCGATTCTAAAGGTATTATTTCTTTTAAATGTCAAGGTTGGGGTCATAAGGCTTACTTTGTTAAAGGCAAAGTGACCCTAAATGATGGTGGTGAGTAAATCACTCGAGAGAATGATGACATTGATGTTGAAGAGGAATTATGACGGCAAGTCTTTGTACCTTGTGGATTGATGATAAAGGTTCCTAATGAAGATATTTTGATCGAATAAGGAGAGGTCTTGAATTTTAACCTCACGGTGAGGAAGGATAGGAATTGTGAAGATGGGGAGCCTCGGGTTCAAATGGGAGAACTTGGTGCCAAAACCAAGCACTTGTTATTCTCTACATTCGGCCTTATCCCTTTGCCAACTTCTAAGTTGATGCCTAAGGGGATGAGTTCCCATGGTGTAAGTTTAGAAAGTAAGAGGACAAGTGAAAGTCTTTTCTCCAAAGATATGTACCTACCCCCTCCTAATTTTATATTTTCTTAGAATCATGATGACATTTAACCTAGAGTAGACAATGCTATAAAGACATTTGATTTAAAATCCTACCTAGATAGTATTGATGTCTTTTGGAATGACTTGAATATGCATAGAATGTATGGCTTTTCTATTTTGTATGGCAAGCCTATATGTTGTTCCAAGAAGGGTCCATGGATTCCACTTGATAAACTCTTGTTTATTGTCACACTTGTGTGGATAGAAAAGTTATTTCTTTATTGAAAGGGTATTCGGGTTTCTGTGATTGGAAGGGTATTCTACTACCTAAAGACTCCTTGATTTTACCTTTAGTTGTTCCAACAAGTGATGATTTGCTTGGTAATTTTATTTATGGGACTAACTTAGGGGAATTTCTTGATACTCTTCGTAGCCAACTCCCTTGCACCTTGAATGTTGATTTTTATTCCAATATCTTGAACGATGTTTGGTTTTATGTGAAATGTGCAACCTTGGCATGATGTTATGAGTAATTGTTCTAACCCTAACCCTCATGCCATGAGGAAAGTGCATTTTCTTATGTCTCCTACTATTTTGCAATGTTTGGATTCGAGGTCGAATCCTTTTCAAGAAGGGTTGGATGATACGAGCCAAATGGCCATCTTAGCTTTCGACGACATCATTGGAGGCCAACACATAAAGACTCAAGCTTGGGGGCTTGCCTTTGATGCCTAACTAAGAGAACAAGTGTTGAAGTGTGAAGAAGAGCTTCATTACACTCCAAGGGAGCCCCTCATTAAGGGCCTTTTTGTCATTGCTTTGGAGCATAAGAGACGCCTATGGAGTGTAGGACCTCATTAAGGGAATTTTGGTCATTTTATTATGTAATAGTTTAGACTCAGACTATAAATAGTTCTTATTAGGTTTATTTTCTCCAACTTTGTTGATATTTGAGAGAAATACTCTTTTAAGTGTATTGCAAGTGTGGAATCACTTGTGGAAAACGTGGAATCATTTCTATTGGTTACTCATTTAGAAATGTGGGTTGCTTGGGAATTTCGGTTCCCTTGAGGTTCATGTAAGAGCTTGGTGTTTGATTCCATAGGTCTTAGGGGTCTTAAGATTTGATACACGTTTTGGTTCCTATTGTTCATGGTTTCTTATGTCAAGTTACTATCTTTACTTTATTGTCATCTTGATTTCGGTTTGGTGTTTAGTTTTCATATTTTTATTGTGTTTCCTTAGTTAGATTTGTATCACCCAAAGGCTTAAGGTAAGGAGTACTAATAGAAAAATGAGAATTTGCCCGATTCTTCTTCTTGGTCCACTGTCTGCCATATTTCCCACTATTTTGTTGACCCCCACTCTGTTCTGAATATCTGAACTTCTTGTTCTTTCTCTCTCCAATCTCTGCGTATTTCTTCTTCTCATCCTCCATATGCTGCATATAAACCATAATCCTGGAGATATCCATGTTATTGTTCAACATTGCTACCTTACATTCCATTACTAAGTCACAGGACAACCCAGAAGTAAACTTCCTCATTTTAGATCTCTGGCTAGACACCAAATATGGAGCATAACAAGACAACTGCTGAAATTTAAAGGCATACTCTTTCACACTCATCCTACAATGATTCAAATTCACAAACTCCTCAATCTTAGCTTCCCTCAATTCTTGAGGAAAGAAATGATTAATAAAGGCACCTAAAAACTCATCGAATAATGTTGGCTCGGCATCATCACCCTTCAACATCTCCCACTCCTTATACCACTAATAAGCTATATTTTTCAGCTGATATGCAGAAAAATCTACACCTTCAAAATCAATAGCATGCATCACTCTGAAAATCTTCTCCATTTCATCAACAAACCCCTGAGTATCCTTCTCAACTTAGAGAATATAAAGGTTTGGGGATTCAACCTCATGAACTAACCAACCCGAGTGACCTCAGATGAAGGAGCAACAGAACCAACACGATCCGAATGATGAGACTGAGATGTCACCAACTGAGTAAGAAAATAAAAAGACCAGCAAAACTCCATTAGAGTTGTTCTCCTGAGGCAGCTGATCATAATCATCACCACCCCAAGAAGCCTGGAAGTAGGGATAGGTGGAACTCCACATAGAACATCACAATCAGGAGTAAGGACCCTAGACAGGGTTTGCACTCTATACACAGGGCGAGTCCTCTCCACATTGCCCACGAGTAGGACAAAGTTCCCAACAGAGTTTCTATAAGCGTTAGATCTTTGGAGAGGCATGATCTGAATGGGAGGAAGCCAGGAGTTAGATAAGTTTCATAGCACTAGACTCTATAGCCTGAAATAGAACACAATAAAGGGAAACGTTCCTAAATGCCTCGTATCCTCGTTATAAGTGTGGCATGCTACACAGCTATAAAAAGAACTATACTTGACATGAATTTATGGACACCCAATAATCCTAAATTGTGCTCTGATACCAAGTTTTTCACGATCCAAGACCTAGTTGTGATGGGTATCTTAAGCCCACCATGGACCGGATACTACCCCCTTAACCTAACCTCAACAATATAATAATAATGATAATAATAATGTGGAAGCCAATTATACAGTAATAACTAATGAATAGATCACTCTATGAAATCTAAGAGTTAATCAATACCCAACCAACCTATATATATCCACAGTAGACTCTAAAACTAAAATACCAAATGAAGTCGGGACATTCCTCTGACTATGACCAAAAATATAAAAAAGTAATGAGTAGATAAAGAAAGACTAATGAAATGATAAGGCCTTTCGGAGGTTGGAGGCTCACCACTTCACATCAACTCAAAAAATGTGCTAATCCATCTAACTCTGCATAGAAGCAGCAAAAATATCTTTGGATCTTACATCATGAAATGATGTAGCATCCTAGGAAAGCCAGTAGGATAAGCACTTACAAGTAACTTAGAAAAAGTGATAAAATAATGTCATGTCCAAAATCAATCAAAACTATATACACATTCATATATACATATATAAGATGCTGGGATAGGGTATGGGTCATGAACATGAGATTTTTAAAACCATTAACCTGGACTGTATACCTTTATCCATCCTAAGGGCACCCACGAACTATATGGGTTTAGCTCTCCCTACTGAAAGGGTCCCAACACATGTTAGCCGGCAAATGTGGTTTCTAGTATTGATTCCCCCAGGACCTCCACCTTCACAGCGAGCTACACAACCCCTTTTAAGCAATCATCTAACACATAATTCCAACTATTAACCCCAAGAGTCATTCATTAAAGTATTTATCACTTGGTATCGTCATACCAATACGCTTGTAAGCTAAATTACATATGCCAAACTAATTCATACAACCAAATTGGACTCTCATGTTTCATTAAAATCCAAACCATGACCACCAAGGCCATTCAAATTTATTTAAATAACTATTTATCCATTAATACAACGCATTGAATTCAAAAACAAGTTAAACCATGTAATTTTCTATAATTAAAATTAAATTCACAAAGAAGGTTAAGATTCATGCAATTCCAAGCTAAAATTCATCCAATTTGGGGAAATCCCTGTCTCTATTCTAACCATTTAAATAATACACCAATTCAGTCCCAAGAACATCAATTGAAAGCATGAATAATCAATTCAAAACACAGGACAAATAATTCAATCAGTAACAATCGAAATCTCTCAACCTAAATTCAAAATCCACAATTTAAATCACATGAAAATCCATCAAATCAATGCGACAATGCAAAATTAAAGTTTAGGAAAGAGACACATGCCTGAAACATACAAGAATTTGAAGTCAATTTGAAGTTTGGAGCCCGCATGATGAATTTTCTATGAACCCTTAAGCTTTCTTGGTTGGAGAGGTAAAGATGAATAAAATAGAGTTTGATCTTTGAAAACTAACGGAAAAGAATCCTTTTTATGTTTATAAGTCGTGCAAAGGGTGAAAAGACAAAAAGCCCCTCACCCCTAAGTGAAAAAAATAAAACTGAGTGAAATTTACACCTTAGTGTTG
>NC_061112.1:59542223-59673594 GCF_002878395.1 Capsicum annuum
CCTAAGTGAAAAAAATAAAACTGAGTGAAATTTACACCTTAGTGTTGGACACCGTTATCATGAAGGTTATCCCCTGTTCCACGCCGAAGGGTAACCTTCGTGACACGGTGATATCACGGACCCTCACTGCCTCAAAATTTCAAAATGACCCCAAACCCCTTTCAAAAATTCTGAATTTTTTTTAAATTATCCTTTTTAACATCCCTAGACATAATTCAAGTAAAAAAATTAATATTACACACACGAAAAGGTCAAAAATAAAATAATCAGAATTTTAAGAGTCTTAGGGGCCGTTTGATTTGCAAATAATCTCGGAATAAAATAATAATCCCGGGATAAAAGATTTTATCCGTCGTTTGGTTGTAAATATTTGAGATAACTTATCTCGGGACTAATAATTAATTTCGGGATAAGTTATCCACTCAAATGGTGGGATAACAATTCCAAGATTATTTTTCTTTGGTATAAAATTATACAAGGACAAAAATACCCTTTTGGGATTGTTATATATAATTAAACATAATTAATATAATTTAATGTAATATATTATAATTAAATATATTAACATAGTTATATATAATTAAACATAATTAACGTATATATATTTATAATATATTCATAATATTATACGTTTGGTTGTAGTGTATATATATATATATATATATATATATTATGTATATATTTATAAGTAATAAATTATGTTTAATTAACGTATAATATATTAATTAATTATGAATATAATATATTACGTAATATATAACGTAATTACGTAATATATAACGTATAATATTATGAATATATATACGTTAATTATTCTTAATTATATATATATATTATGTTAATATATTTAATTATAATATATTATGTTTAATTATATATAAGTTAATTATATATAACATAATATATAACGTAATATATTTTCACACACACATAAATTATGTTTAATTAACGTATAATATATTTATTAATAAATAAATTTTGAACAGTTTACCGTTCAAAATGGTTGTAAAATATATAAATTATGTTAATTTATATATTTTAATTTCTTTAAAAATAATAAAAAAAATTAAGAATGAATATTTAAAGTTTAAAAAGATATATATATATATATAAAGTTAAATAAGATGGATGGTATTTTGGTAATCAATCAATTTATTCCTAGAAATTATACCATGCATATTACTTTGAATACAACAAACCAAACACTCAATAAAAATTAATCCTAGCATAACTAATCTCAATATAACTTATTCCATCACAACTTATCCCAGCATAATTAATCTCGCTATAAGTTGTTTTCAAACCAAACCACCCTCGCAGTACTAATCATTTGTTAAAATACCACCAATATATGTAGGACCAGTATAACATGGTAAGAGTCTCTCTTGCCCACTCCGTATATTTATTTTCCTTTACTCTCAACTATATGAAGCACAAATTGATATGAAAAAAAAAACAATTAGTAGGTCATCTTTACATAACCATTAAACTTGTTCCTTCATTGTATTATCATCTATGAATTTTTTGCCTTACTTAGCTTTTTGTTGAATGCTAAAGTGGAAAAGAAGATTCTGTGTTGACTTGATTGTACTTTTAGTTTAGCCTATGTTAATTTCAATATGCACTTAGTAAAAGTATGATTTTGATGCCTGAATTTATCTTCAATTTAGTAGCTTCGTATGATAATTGCTAAAGTTATTTAATATGCAGGCTTTCTTGACGTCTGTTGGGGCATCAAACTATTAGTAAGAAAACATAACTCTTGAGAAAGATATGCAATAGAAAAGATCACAAAACATGAATTTTACATGAATGCTTTGATAACTAATAAACTCAATAAAAATCAAAAAGAAAAATCTGAACTCCAGTAATTTCAATTTGTGCAACTGATCTTTTCTAAGATATCTCTCTTTTCTGAAAAAATGACCGTATAGTTCTCTTGATTTCTATTTTATCTATCATTTGAATTGCAATGACAGTAGGCTAGACGTCTTTATTAGACTAATTCTATTTGTCTATTTGGTTTTCAAGTCTCTTCTTACAAGTAACCTTTTTTCAGTATCATTTTTTAGTTTCTGTACTACTCAATAACATTAGTCAAATTCATAATGAGTTCAAATAGTGAAGTACAAGTAGGAGAAAACAACGATTATGAACATGTACTTGGTCATATAAAGCATATTCACTCTGAGAAGCATATTTTTACTTTCAGTTTTTGAAATTTGATTCAATTTTCAGAATAACTTACAATATAAAATATGTTATAACTTCCACAAGATTTTTTCTTTGCGTTGATCATTCTAATACTTGATTTTCTTTTTCTCATATGAAATATGCTATCAACGACAGATGTTAAAATTTCTATTTTACAAAATTATAAAATCAATTCTTGTATTATCAAAATCACGCTATGATGGACAATATGATTGTTTTTCTAGTGAACTCAAGATAGTAATGGAATGATTTTGTCTTCAGATAAATGTATGTACTAGAATACACATGTTAGTATTTAGCTTTATGTTTTTTCTTTTTTGTATAATCCTACTACGTGAGTCAAGCAAACACGAATTTACTTTTTTCATTATTAAATCTCTGTTGTACAACAATGTTTAGGAAATAGCCCGGAAATGGACCATTTAGTAGAATGTAAAAGCAAATGTGCATTTACTGTTGCTCTTTGTTATGATAATCATTGGAGCTTCTTGTACTCGATGAACAGAGGAACAAAGAATGCTATAAGCGTTCTCACAAATATAGGGGTGTTCAAACCGTTAAATGATGAGTCAAATTGAAAATGGAACCAAATCAATGTCTTGTTGGATTTGATTTGGGTTAAGTCTTAGAAAATAGATAATATTTGTTTTGATTCTGTTTTAATAATTTAGAAAAATAGACTAAATCAATTTGACTTTTATTATAATCAAAGCTCAACCCAAATTAAACCATGAATACTCCTGCTCATAGAAAATGAAATGCTCCTAAACAGACCAAAAATAATAAATATAACACACATTGAAACAAAGGAAGTGCTGCAGATAAAAAGTTTCAACTGTAGTAATTTATTACT
The DNA here is from genome assembly GCF_002878395.1 of Capsicum annuum. Classification (NCBI taxonomy): domain Eukaryota; kingdom Viridiplantae; phylum Streptophyta; class Magnoliopsida; order Solanales; family Solanaceae; genus Capsicum; species Capsicum annuum. Next base: position 59,545,291 of record NC_061112.1, read on the forward strand.
ATAATAACTTAAATACAAAGTAGTATGAATAGAATGATGTATAAACGTATCACCATTATTCTAACAAGCTCAGCGAGAAAAAAAAATACAATCTATATACAATCCTCCACCTGATTATTGTAAGCAAAAAATAAAAAGAGAAATATAATAATGGTGGTCAAGTGGAGTACCATAGTAATAACGAATTAATGTACCAATTAAAACCTAAAACGAACCGTACACTTATTATCCCTAATCCGAATAACATTATCCTGAGACAAATTATCCACGTTTAGCCTGCATTTCAACAAGAATTTCCACTTCATGAGCTTCAATTTGCCCAACTTAATCCTCACAGGAACCTTCACACGAATATTCAATGGAATTTTTCCTCTCTGTCGATCTTCCTGCACTAACTGTAACAAATTTGTAGCATTTTCTGTTCGTCCTGTCAAGTTCATGTTGAGTAAAGTAGTATTTTTATGGCCCTGATAAAACTTTGGTAATGACCCTTCACATAAATTTGTTCCTTTATACCTTACACTTAAATGACTTCCATTTTCATAGTAAATTCCAATCTTCTTGTTGGGATTTCGTGCACTGATGTTCACGTTAAATGTTGCGGACAAGCTCATGTCGTTGTTGAGATTGAATTGTGTAATTCTCATGCTGTCGACAGAGTATTTTGGTATTTTTGGCTGGAAGACAAAGTAAATTATGGCTGCTGCAATGCCTAGGAGTATTATTAGTAAGAAAAATAGGCAACATGTCCAACATAGACATCTTTTGCAACAGTTTTTTTTTGTTGGCTTTGAGGGTGAATATGGAGTTAATGACCTTTTCAACGGCGGTGGCTGCTGGCGCTCAGGATCGCCATTCTCCGACCGGGAAGAGTTACGTGGCACCAACGGGGTTGTTGGCTTGGGTAGCGCTTCCTGCTCCGGCTCCGGAGCCGAAACCGGATGGATTTTTTGCTGATCAGCCATAGAGAAAAATGTAGTTACAAATTAAGTGCAAAAACAAGAAGAGCAAATATATAGAGTACACAAATGTTTCTTTTTCGACCAAGATTTTTATTGTGTATATAGGACTTTGAAGGGGATTATACAAGTAATTTGAGATTGTTTAATTTAAGAATGTGAAAGTGGCACTAAAATACAAGTAAAGTGAGATATGAAGATGGACACGTATATGTTATGAAGCTTCCTTATTTTGACTTTGATACTTATAGAAAGAAGATAGACCAGAAAAACATAGAGGTTGACATGTTCGTGTCTGAATAAATAATTTTTTTATTCGGTAGTCTCCACATGCCTTAATGAGTCTCTGTTTCAAGAAAGTTTCTTACCACAATTTATTTATATTTTATTTAAATATTTTAAATTATTAATTTTTATAGCTTATAATATTTTTATATAATTTTTAACTATGAAAATTATTTTTTTAAAACCTTACAAAGTGTAATCACAAGGCATAATCAAAATAAAAAAATTTATTTCCCACAAATAAAATTATGTCATATAAATTACGAGCAAGAAAATAACATATATTCCATAAATCTAGAGGTAAGGAATGCCAAATTTCTTTATAGAAGACTTGGGACGCGCTTATGCTTAGGGTCCGAAAGTGCGGCTTTGATAATTGATCAAATCATACACAATTTTTTCTTAGTTTGCTCAACCAATGGAACTAATATTTGTGAATTGGCATGATAATTGGAAGTATGTAATTAACTCCTTATGATAACAGGGATTTGGCTTTATCAAGGAACGAAGGTCATTACTTTGGTTGGGAACATGTTATCTCGAAATAATTTATCAAAAAATTAGTCTTTTCGAGATAAGTTATCCCAGCATATTTATAAAATAACTTATTTCATTATTATAATATAAATAATACGATAAATAATCACGAAAATATCAAATATTTCCAACCAAACATAAAATAAAATATTCTTATATTTTATCCTAAAATTATTATACCTTATATCTCCCGTCAAACTACTACTACTCAAATACTAACCGAACCGTGGCAGCGTTCTCAAAATGTTTAAGAGTCGAGAGTCTTGTCATAGTCCAACAACCTTAAAGTCTTTAAATAATTAACTCACTTTAGAAATTTAAAAAGTTTAAGAGGTGTGTTTATTCAAACGTTGTATTAGTATTATTATATAAAAGCCTAGAAAAAGATGCACCTCCATGACGTCGTATTTGTTTGCTCTATAATTTTATTATATCATTTTTAATTAATTATTATATGTCATTTAAGTCTTAAAAAACTAATAATATTTACTAAAAAATAAAATAGACATTTCTGACATATCTGTTTTAGCTGCTTCAATCGTAATTTTATTATATCACATCTAATTAATTATTATAAATCATCCAATAAGTATTACAAAAATTAATAATATTTAATGAAAAAGATAAAGTAGACATAAAATGATAAATTAACTATTGATGTTTTAAATTAACTTGACATTTTATATGAGACTGTTACGTCCACACAAGTGTACGTGGTCCATCAAATAGTAAAATCGCCTTAAGAAAGTCAAGTACCAATCCCACAAGGACTTGTGTTATACAACTATCCAATTCTAGTTCAATTATCAAGATTAAACAAGTGTTAAAGTAACTAAACGAGTTTGAGAGTTATCAACTGTAAAGCCTCGAATCTAACACCCGAAACGCTACATGGTGCCCATGACCCCGATACAAAATGATATATCATTAATATCTTTGATAAAATATTAACGCAATATTGTAAAAGATTATAAGGATCTAAATTCTATGTTTATTTAAGCATGCTAACGTAGAAATATTTATCAATTGACCTGAAAGAATGCTTCTTGGTAAGAATAAAACTTATTTGATTTGCAGTACAGATACTTAAAGATTTCACTTATGAAATGTTGAATGTTGTCACTTGACAAAATTTATATGAAAACTTTTTTAAGGATTCAAAATGTTTGAAGCATATAAAAGTTTCTGGAAAACTTATTTATAATTCTTTTATTGTATAAGCTTATAGTTTGAAAATTATTGGAACTCTTAGAGAGTTTTCAAAAGCAATAAATTATTTGCTGAAATAAGAAACATACCGAATTGGATTGATCCTAAAGTACCATATCTTAGTGCAATTAATGCACTAATGTATCCTGAAAATACTACAAGGCCTGATATAAATTTTTAGTCAATTTGCTAGCAAGGTATAGTTCTGCTCCTACTAGGAGACATGGGAATGAGATCAAACACATATTACGGTATCTAAAAGGGACTATCGATATGGGCTTATTTTTGCACTCCAAATCTTATTAGTTATGTTGATGCTGGGTACTTATTTGACCCGCATAAATTTCGTTCTCAAACAGGTTATGTGTTCACATGTGAGGTGTCGAGCCCTATTTCAAATCGATCGAAAAAGCACACAACGTATGGTGGTGAGTGTCGTGACTCTTGGGTTTTAAAAATTTTATTTTTTAGAGTCGTCCCCTAACTTTTTAGGAAAATTAAGAAAAATCATTTTTTATGTAGAACTCTGTTTTAGTCTATCGAAAACGTTTTGAGATTCCGAGTAAGAATTTTGGTTACTCGAGGGGAAGGTGTTAGGCACCTCCCAGAGCCTATCCGAAGATAGTCCTTACGCTCAGTTTAGAAAAAAATCATTGCTTTTATTTATTTACGAAAATGCTGATAAGAAAACTTTCATCATTATTTTCTACTTATTATTTTATATAAAAGAAAGAAAACTTAAGGTATAACAAACGTGATGCTACCATGTACAAGAAAGTAATGCAATCATCGCATATATGAATGTTACATGAATATTTTAAGATATGAGAAAAATAGCTTTTTATTTTTTATGAGTTGAATAATATAAAGGGAAAAACTTTATTATCTATACATGTGTAAAGTTAAATAGATGACTAAAAGAAAAAATATTTTAACACATGGAATAATTTAAGATAAACGTGAATATGAATGTATTTAAAAACACGAAAAGATGCAAAATTTTACTTAATTTGTGAAACTTAAATAGATTTAGATTAAAAATAATTGAAAAGTAAAATGTGATAATATCATACATAAGCGTAACAAAATCAAGATAATAATAATAATAATAACAATAGTGGTGATAATAATAGTATTAATAACGACGATAATAATAATAATAATTGAAATAGTAATAAATATTATGGTGTAAATAATAATGGTAATAGCAGATATGATGTAAAATAATTGTTGTGAAAGTAATACGATATACCTTGTACATGGTAGCGAAAGAATGTATAATACCTCGCATTTCTGATCTTTGAGAATCCGAAAAACCCAAATGAACATTAAAAATATAAAATAGCTTGAACATTAGAGTTATGTACTAAGAAAGTTAAAGTTGATGAATAAACTCTTTTAGGAAAATTTGAAATTTTGATAACTTTCTCGATTAAGTTAAAGCTGAAATTTTATTTATTTGTCTTTTGTTATATTTTAAAGAAAAATGTGAAGGTCACTATGCTAACCTTACTCAAAATATTGGCAGTGAGTTTTCAACGGAGTTGACCGATTATGATAAAAATATATTTTCCTTGGTGATAGCCACGTATTATTTGCGAAAGTTGGAATGTTAAAACTACTTCTAAAGGATCGACAAATAACAAGACAACATAAATTTAATAATTAAGTAAAGTTATCTTAAAAAATTTAAAATCAAGAGTTAGTATCTTTCTAAAACTCAACATTACACGTATAAATTAAATTCAAAGAAGATAAGAGATACTCCATTTAGGAGTTTGGGCTTCTAATTTGCGTGACTCCGAAGCTCTCGTGATCCTAGTAGCAATGCTACTACCTGATGGGTCAGAAATGAGTTCCATTAGCTCCCGAATTAGCTCCCGAATTCACATGTAAAAAAGAAAAATAAGGATTAGTAACTAACTCAAATTTTCCATAAATGAATAAAACCTGACGTAAAGATATGTAAATCACAACACATGCACTTAGGACATAGCACATACATAAAATTGATTCATTTTGTTACCGGAAACGAAATATGCCACTATAACTCAAATTGTTGAGAAGGACCCTTGCTAACATAGGTTCTTGCGTCAAAATGATTAAGGACTGAAGTTGTATTTTCTCGTGGCTCTTACTCCCACAAACTCCATTAAATAAGGGACTTTAGAAAAGTAGGAAAGGGCAGAAACCAATTAAGAGTATTAAGGATTATATTATTCTAACATGTAATACTCCCTCCGTTTAAAGAAGATTGACCTATTTTCCTTTTTAATCCGTTTTAAAAAAAATGATCCCTTTTCCTTTTTAGCAATACTTTAATTTCAACCAGGACTAAAGGGCATTTTGATACATTTGACACAACTTTAATTTAAAGTCACAAGATCCAAAAATCTGCTTTATTTCTTAAACTTTGTGCCAAGTCAAAATAGGTCATTCTTTTTTAAACGGAGGGAGTATAAAATTTCTCGTCTTAAAAGGATATTATGAGAAACCAAGTAGTACTAATTTCAACCATGATAGATAGTTTCCCTCCATACCAAAGACAACATAAGAGTAATATTGGAGGTACAAATCTGTCAATAAGACGAGAATGAAGGCAACTATATGGCTACAAACACAGGTGCATGACACAAAATCACTAGTCATCCGGATTGCCTCGCCAAGATACGGGTCAGGTTTCCTCCATTGTCCCGAATAATAACAACAATACTAATAATAACAATAACAACAATTAATCATGAGTTCAGCCCACAAATCATTATCGTAAGGCAAATAATAAACATCGTTATTTTCATCACCTCTCTTTTGGTGGTAGCAAATTTGCGGACTGTTTTAAGAAAGGTAAAAGATGGAAAAGAAAAGTAATAATAATAGTACTGCACTATATTATAAACATGTTCATATTTTATATTATCTTGGTTTTTGTTGGAAATAAGAGAAAGGGAGGGTGGTATGCTCACTAGCTAACCAAATTTTTCAGATTGTAGATCAATTCAAGCAAATTTTACATACCAAGAAAATGCACGACCACACGAAGCACTGGAGATCTCTAAAGATCATTCATGACTTCAATCATAATAGACAGGCCTTTAGCCGAGGGATTATCAAGCAGAGGAATACAAAAGATGGAGCATACATGAATGACACAAAACCAAAAAAAAAAAAGGAAACAGAGATCATCTTAAGGAGGGAGTATGAGCTTTATGAGAGTTTAGTTATTTCTAGCAAAAGGTCATGAATAAGAGTTTAATCTTTCAACCAAATTTGACCCTCATAAATTCATTAGTGAGGTTGGCAAGTGGTTACTGGGAGCAACACAAATTTTAAAATTATTTCTTACTAAGTATAAGATAATTAAAGTGACTAACTAGTTTTAAAACCCAACCAAAATTTAACAAAGTTCAAACACTTGGTGAAAATGACTCATTGAAATCTTTCAACATTTTCTAACGAACAATCAAAGCATGCTCACAGTATACATGTTTCAAAAATCTTTATCTCCTATAGGCACTACAACTAACTTGTTTAATCGTACCTTACCGAGGTTACACGAAAATATCTCATGAGCAGTCCATCGAAGACATTATAAGCAGTCAATATAGGAAATTAACATCACTTACACGAATTACATGAACGTGGAACACACACTTAGTAATTAGTTCTTGTGAATATGATTTGGGATAAAACAAGTAGTTCAGTCAAACCTATTTCTAGTCCATGAAGCAAAACCTTTAAGCCAAACAAGATTACCAGATTATCTCTTTAGAAAAAAAATACTCATATGAGTCTGAGAAGTTTACAAGTGTGAATCCATAAAATGAATCTCATGAGAAAGGCTTAGATATTCTTGATAAAACAAAGGTAAAAGCGACAATCTATAAGCATATGTGCTCAGCTACAACAGGAAAACAATCACACTTCGATACTCCATCATTTTTACCTAGAACTACGTTACCATGAAACCTTCGAACTACACTTATTGGATGGTTTAACTTTGCACAATATTGAAACACATCATGAAATATCTAGACGGACAACAAAATATCTGTGAAGTTTTGAGCCCTTTAGAACTCCTTTTCATATAAAATTATAGTGGCCGACACCTTATAAGCACACCAGACAAACCAACACATAGCTGAATCACTATTAGCAAGTTGAAAGTGTCTAAACCGTCATCACAATGAGCTCAAAACGTCCAACTGAACATATATCGAAAACTTAAAACCTTCATGGGATTTATTCCAAGTTGATTCAAGGTTGTGAATAATTGTATCACCTTACCTATATGAAATCAAACGACTCAAGGGCTACCGTTTTGAAATTCACATTCACGGCTAGCGACACAAGAACAGCCCACTCTGTTTGAATCCTCAGAATTTATAGGTTCCATTCAAACCAAATCACAAACTAAAAATATTCTGTAAATGCATCACATACTGTGAACAAAACCAAATGACCAGACGTCATTTTGTATCTTATATTCATCTCCAGAATCTACCGAAAAATTTAAAAAAAAAAAAAAAACTAAGTATAATGTAATTAGACGAGATAGCATTTCACATACTTACCCGATTTCCAGAATTAATTAACAACTTTAAACTTGAATTTGGTCAAAGATAAGTGCACAAACACGACTACATCAACATCTACACGATATTCGCGAAGGATTTTGGCTAAAAAATATTTCAACTGGCAGCAATTTGAGAGATGCTTGAGCGGCTTAAAATAAGACACTTTTCGTACATATCAGATTTTAAAAATAGGGGAAAGGGAGTGTCCTCAAAAGAAAATCTAAAACGTATTTAAATTCAGGAAATCGATTCGTGACTAAGGGACGACAACATCAAAACATGGCGAAAAAACAAGAATATCACATGTTCACCTTCGAGTCAATCTTCCGAAATCGATAATAACATAATCTTAATCGGAAATCACTTATGACCTCATTTTAGCATCAACCAGCCAAAACATAATCCATTTATTTAGCACAAGATGAACGAATTTCGACGAAATTCCATATCGCACAACTGAGACAAGCAAAAGAGGAAAAATGAACAGTGAAGATAAAATAGGTGAGTTCGTACCTTTCTTGGTGCAGCAAACGTGAAGCTCTCCGTCGAGGACTTTTCCGGGGACGAACTCACGGTAGAACTCCTAACTTGGATCCCAAATCGATAAGAAATTTATCAATTTTGAGACCCCCTTTTCTCTCTGTTTTCACTTGTTCCTTACTGCCCTTCTCCTAATCTTTTTTCTCTTCTCTGATCTTCAAGTCTGTCCCTCAGATGATCAAATTCAAGTCCGACTTTTAAACCTTAGAAATAAAAAAAACGGGAAGAAGAATGAATTTTTTTTTGCAACCAAATCCGAAACTATTCCAATCCCAGCTTTCTCAGGCTATTGATGGCGGAATAGTGTGATTTTTTCACTATTCTTTCCTGTTCCTGCCGATTCACGTGATGGACCGGACGGAAATAGTGAGCAACTTGCGTAGGGAATGCAGGCTGCTGCGGCTATGGCTGCTAGCCGTTCCAACTTGGGAGAGAGAGAGATGAGGAAGGGGAGGAGAGAGGGGAGCGTTTGAAAGCTTTCTTTTTCTTGGAAAATATGATGGGATTATGGGTGTGTTTGGTACGATGAAAAATGTTTTTTAATTTTTCCTTATTTAGTTTAATGAAATGTTCGAAAAATATTTTTCACAATAACTTATTTTTCTCCATTTGATTAAAAATGACTTCCTCATGAGGCAAGAGAAGTTATTTTACAGAAAATGACAAATGAGACTTATGACTCCATCTCTATCCCTTTTTTTCTATTCCAACAACACTCATATTCATATGACTTAAAAAATTTACATTACTTAGAAATATTTTTCACTATGTTTTGCTTCAATTTTTCACTGCTTGAAATAAAAAAAAATAAAACTCGAATTTTTTTCATTTTCAATGTTCGTTATTTTCATATTCATAGAAAAAAACTTGCCTATGTTACTTTTGCTAATTGCATATTTCATCTTGTCATAGATGTAACTTGTTTCACGACGTTGAATATGCTTGTCGTTCCGTTATATTTCTATGGATTATAGTATTTTGAGATTGTCCTGACAAAATGTTGAAAAGTGTCTTCTATATTTGCTAATTAATAGTTGCTTAAATTTAGTGATTGTAGTATTTTAGAATTCGATATTGATATTATTTGTTATGGTTAAATTATTTCTTACAAATTGTTGACTTGTTAGAGACACTGATATACTAGTTAACAGTTAGTAGTATTTTCTAAAAAATATTTTTTCACTCACCAATCAAACACTAAAAAATATTTTTCTAAAAAATATTCTTTACTCACCAACCAAACACCATAAAATATTTTCTGAAAAATATTTTTCAATCACCAACCAAACATGAGAAAATAAGTAGAAAACCAACTTATTTTCCAAGAAAACATTTTCCATGGAAAATATTTTCCATCATACCAAACACACCCTAGCTGTTCGCGCGTGCCTCTTTTCTCCGAGAAAGGACGCATCTCTGCTATATTGTTGACTAAAATATGAGTCGGCCGATTGTTTGATGAACGATCTAAATTTAATATAAAAATATAATGCTAATAATAATAATAATAATAATAATAATAATAAAAAATAAATTATATATATAAATATAAAAAATAATTAAATAATTAGAATTTTTGAGACTATCGGACCTGAAATTTTAACGTACTAGATTAATTAGTGTTAGTCGGATAATTTTGGACTGGTTCTGTCCGATCTTTTGATCAGACGATCCTAAAAGATTACCCTTAAAAAATAATGATAGCAAAAATAAGAAAAAATAAGAATGTATGTATATACGAATAAATATATGAAAAGTCGATTTTAAAATGACTATTTTTGATCCGTTTGATATTTGATCGGACAGTTCGAATTTCATTTTAAAGAGAAGTGAAAAGGAGTAAAAGATAAATATATAAATAATAGATAATTTAATAAATGAAAATAAATTATATACTCTTACACACACGAATATATATATATATATATATATATATATATATATATATTATCAGGATTCTTCGAACTAAAATAAATTGGCGGATCAGGTTAAATTATACCTGCTGAAGTGGAATGGCAGGGCGGACATAGAAATTATACTGAGTTTCAGACTAATTTTTGGGCTCCTGGCTGAAATTCATAAAATAAGAGTTGAGTTCGGGTGAAATAAAAAATGAAATTGGATTATTGTTGGCCCGAATACTCTCTTCTACTAGAATTAGTTTTATTGATGCTCCCTGCTATCCTAAAATTTTTTTTACTTTAACGTATATAAATTACAGACATAATTTGTATACGTGCCTGATTTGCTGATTTCATAATTTAATATTTATAATTTTGACAAAATATGTATACAAATACGTATATATAAGAATTAAATTAAAAACATATGTACACAATATTAATAAATGTGTATGTATGTAATAATAACGACAATAGTATATATATGTATGTATGTATGTATGTATGTATGTATGTATGTATATATGTATGAGAATATATATATATATATATAGTCCCAAAGTATCGACTAAAAAAATACAATTACAAAAAAATGCGAATGCAACTACCAAAAAATATTTTATTTTATTTTATTTGTTAAAATATTTAATTATATTTGATTAAAATATTTTATATTATGATAAAAAAAAATTCTTTTTATTTAAAAATTTACAGAAAATAGAGATAAAAATACTAATCTTATTTCTTATTTAATCTTTTTTTTTTGAAAATTATTTAGGGTCGAGGAGTATTGGTAAAACAATTAGAGGAAAAAGAGCGAGTCAAAATTGGGTGTCAACGTGAGGATACTGTCATATCTTGGAGATATAGCAATCTATCTAGCACTTCATCGAATTATGCTAGGATAATAACTATTTATGAAGCAAGCCGAGAATGTGTATGGCTGAGTTCCATGATATATCTCATTTGAAAAAAATGTGGTTTGAAATGTGACAATGTACCAATAAATTTATATAGAGATAATGGAGCATGAATAGCACATTTTAATGGAGGATTTATAAAAGGAGATAGAACGAAGCACACTTCATCAATTTTTTTCTATACACATGACCTACAAAAGAATGGTGATATTAATGTGCAGAAAATTGGTTCAAGTGATAATGTGATTGATTTATTCACCAAATCTCTTCCAACTACAACTTTCAAGAAGATGGTGCACAAGATCGAGATGCAAAGGTTCATTGATGTTCTCATCAGGGGGGAGCAAATACGTGTTGTACTCTTTTTCCCTTTCAAGGTTTTGTCCCATTCATTTTCCTTATAAGGTTCTTAATGAGGCATCTAAAATGCGTATTATTATAGATGTGTACTCTTTTTTCTTCACTGAATTTTTTTTCACTGAATTTTTTTCTAGTAAGATTTTAACGAGGCACATTATATATTAATTAGACATTCAAAGAGGAGAGTTATAAATGTGTTTACATTATAATGAATGTCTATCAAGAATATAAATAAGATCTATCATGATCTATTTAATATCTATTAGGATATGAAGTATCTACCTTTTATAGAGAAACTAGGTGTAATTTTTCGTATCTCAAGAGAATCTTCAAGAGAAATAAAAATTACTCTCTCTTCTCTCTCTACACTTGTTCTTCTTTCTTTGTATTTTATAAAAATATATAAGTTATATAATGAAATTTATATATTATTTTATGCATAATAGAAAGTGTAATAAGTGAAAAAATGATGTTTTTAGTCATTGAGTTATCGCATTATTTCAATTTTAGTCCTTGTGATATTCGACTAAGCATTTCTTACCTTCAATTAAGCATTGCTTGTTATTTTGATTCCTGACCAATGGATCTCATCAAATTAAACAAAATAATAACTATTAATAAGACACTTTGATATAGCACATACAAGTTTTCATTCGTAAGTGAGTTTTTTGAATAATAAATAAATAAAATATATTAATTTTACTCACTATAATAATTATTGTACAATATTAGCTCCAGATCATTACACTTTCTAGTACATGGAAATAATAAATCCATCTTTCACATTCTAGAGTACAATTTTCTTTAGGCGAAATGATCTAACAAACCCTGTACTTGTACGATTTTGTATTCTGGATCCTGCTACTCACCCTTTTGCTAACTGAAACCTTAAACCTATTGAAACACAATATTTTAAACTTTTTTCTCATCCAATTAAGGTGCGTGTAATATAAATAAGTACAGATGAAATTTCACATCATTTTTTATTGTCATATAAGAAATTATTATATTAGTAAAATAGAAAAGTCAAATAACCCCCCCTTCAACCTCTCCCGCCTCAATTTCTTTTTTTTTTTCCGTCACGTTCTTGCCACCCCAACCCCACCCCTCTTCCCCCATTTTTTTTCATCGATTAACATTGTTAATTAGTTCATTAAGGACTCTTTTTGATGATTCATGTGCAAAAAAAAATAATTAAATTGACGCAAAAAACATTGGGCAAAATTGGAGCAAAGCCTACTGAGCAACTAGTTCAACTGACCCTCTATGAAACTCTTCTCCTGCAACTGATGAAAGAGTGGACGGAGTAAGAACTTTGATGTGAATTTTTCCACACTAGTGACGAATTGAGAAATCGATTGAAATTATCCGATGTATAAAAGCTTCAAGAAAGATCAAAACTTGAGGTACAATGTGGCGTCTAAATTTTTTTCTTGCAACACCAACGTTTTGTGTCCTACGATTCCTAACTAAAATGCTTATATGTAACATGTTCTTGTCATTGCAGAATATTATTTCGATCAAATGAGAGATAAATTAGAAATTGAGCAAAATTCAGTTGAAAAATAATATTTTTTATCAAATTGAGAAAGACCTAGTTGAAAATTTGAGCAAGGCAAATGAATTCTTTCATCAAATTAAGCAAAAACTAGTTAGAAAAATGAAATGTTTAACCAAATTCTGAGACCCAATTGAAAATTGAGCAAGACAAATGAATTTCTTTTATCAAATTGAGCAAAAACTTGTTAGAAAACAAAATATTTAATCAAATTTGGAGAGACCCAGTTGAAAAAATAACAATAATTTGTCAAATCCTTACTAGGCGGTTAATTGATGAGTTGACTGGAAAAATCACTAGAAATCTAATCAAATTTGAGGGGAAAGTATGAGAAAAACATGAGATTTACGGTTCTTGAAGTAATTTTGAGATTACCCAACTCAAATAATTGATTGAACTCGGAGAATGAAGAAAGTAATTTCAAAGCTACACAAGGCAATTGAGTAGGTATAGTCGTATGGGGTGGGCGGGGAAAGAAGAAAGGAATATTTATTTTTATTTATTTATTTTAACTTTTGGTTAAAAATTTCAAGCGTACGCATCTTATATATATGAAATCAAACATTTGTTTCAAGTCATCCATCAATTTGCTATCTAGGCTTGATCAACGGTCAGAGGGATTTAAAATACTGTGTTTTGATGAGTTTAAGGGTTTAGTTGGCAAAGAGGTAAGTAGAAGAGTGTAGAATATAAAACCATCCAAGTACAGGGGTCTGTTAGACCATTTCGCCTTTCCTTTACTCATAAAGGATGTTCATTCGATTTTGACTTTTCTTGTCAGTACTTTTTTCGAGTTTTCTCTACTTATTGCAATGAGTATAATTAATATTTTTATTTATTTATTGCTAAAAATTTATATGTGCTATGTCCAATAAAGTGTCCTTACTAATAGTTATTTCGTTTAATTTGATGATATTTATTAGCCAGGGATCAAAATAGCACAAATTGATTAATTGAAATGTGAATTAGTGACTTGAAAATGGTTAAGTGTATTGACTTGAAATATGAATTAGTTACTTGAAAATAGTTAAGTGTAGTAACTTGAAATGTGAATTGGTTACTTGAAAATGTTTAAGTGTAGTCACTTGAAATGTGTACTAGTGACTTGAAAATGGTTAAATGTATTGACTTGAAATATGAATTAATTACTTGAAAATAGTTAAGTGCAGTAAATTGAAATGTGAATTAGTAACTTGAAAATGGTTAAGTGTAGTCGCTTGAAATGTGTACTAGTGACTTTAAAATGATCAAGTGTAGTCACTTGAAATGTGAATTATTGACTTAAAAATGATTAAATGTAATGATTTGAAATATGAATTAGTTACTTGAAAATAGTTAAGTGTAGTAACTTGAAATGTGAATTTGTTACTTGAAAATGGTTAAGTGTATTGACTTGAAATATGAATTAGTTACTTGGAAATAGAACTAGTGACTTGAAAATGATCAAGTGTAGTCACTTGAAATGTGAATTAGTGGCTTGAAAATGGTTAAGGACAGTTACTTGGAATGTATACTAATGACTTGAAAATGGATGTGTGTTCTTTTTATAACAAATTTTCCTTTTCTATAAGATTCTGAAAAGTAATTTTCATATATTTATTTTGTAAGGACTGTTGACACCTGATTTTTTCCCTCCACAACTAAGTTTGATTTTGGGTTCCTCAGTTTTAAATAAAATTAAAATATTTATTATATTAGGATAAATGATTTCTGAAATATTTATTTGGGTGAATTTTGTCATTTAAGTAAGGTGAATTTTGTCATTTAAGTAACGAATTATATATTTTTGTACTCACGTATACGATATCTTATAATTTTTATTTCTTACATAATTATCTGTAACGCCCCAAGTCTGTACCCCTGACGCTACACGGTGCTAGTGACCCCGAAGGAGCACCAGCTAATTCACAATTGGTACCTATTGTGAGCACTGAATCATAAGAACACTGCAATGATAATATATCTGAAATAAATGTCAAATATATGCTAAAAATCTCCATAAGGTTCATAACTAAGACAAATACTGAATACTGAAAAACTGAATACTAACACATCTGTTTGAAATACACTAGTCTGAAAGCCTTTAACTGTATGAATATGGAGTTGATGGGACAGGTCCCCAACTAACTCTGTTTACTGAATATACTAAACTATCAAAATAATGAAATAATAAATCTCTATCCTCGAACAATGAGGACTCACCTCTAACTCAGCTGCTGAAAATCTGAACTACTAAGTACGATCAGGAGCTAGTGCATCTGAACCTATGATATACAACATCATAGCACAAAAGAAAAGTATGTGTCAGTACTTTGAATGTACTGGTATGCTAAGTGAGGTAGGCTGATATGCATGAACGATAACTAACTGAGTAACATGGATGTAACTGAATGAGAGTACATGCATGAATACATATACTGTAACTGAGATCATGCTAACACTGGATACTGAGTTCTGAATACTGATTGACTGATATCTGAGTTTATTAATACTATATTACTTTTAACTAAATAACTGTTTCTGGCAGTCCTGATTCTGAATAACTGAACTGAGTTCTATACTGAGACTAAAACAAAAACTGAAATGTAACTATGGGAGGTAATCATCTAACTGACATGCCTCAAATATGAGCTGATAGGGGTCCAACCTATGACCCTAGTTGGAAGGGTGCTAGTACCGTGCCATGGGTACTAACACTGGCTATGGAGTTATTTATAATCTAGCGGGTGACCCCTGAGATCAATCCTACATAGCGGTTGATCCCAGAGAATGTCAGTCCTAGCTAACGGGTGACATATCATAACCTATGCTGGCTATGTAGTTCTAGAACTTAGGGATTGCTTCTAGGGAACCAGTCTTATATAACGGGTGTACTCCCATCCCTAAGCATGCTCAGTGTTGAATCCTACTCTCAACTGAATAGACACTGAACTGATTTCTAAACTGTACTAGGCTGGACTGAACTATAATTGATCGTGTTAACTGACTGAATTGGACTGAGTTCATTGAGTTTTGTAACTGACTGAGTTCGATTGACTGACTGAGTACTATGATTTTGTGACATGACTGAGATTGTTCTGCAACTACTATAGCTCTAGGTAAACAACTAGATTTTTTAGGTATTGAATACCCCCAGGACTCGATAGCATGAACAATAAACATAGCATGAACTTAGAGGCATAATAAACTTTCTTAGTAGCAATACATTTAGTTTACATATTTTGTCAAACACTTGATATACATGAGCTTATGCATGAATGAAATCACATAACAACTTGTCATACTTGCCACTAATCAATTCACATAAGCATTTTAACAAACACCTGGGGAACATAATCTACACACATGATACTAAATAACATGTAGGCCTCGTGATTTCAAATCCCCAAATTACAATTTCAAGGGCTTAAACAACAATTCACATAATACCACTCACATGTCAAATAAATTTATATAAATCTTGTACTAAATCATGGATTAGAAATCCAAATAACATCATAGTCATGAATATAATCAATTCAACATAAAATTCATGAAAGAAATCAACTTGTAAATTTAAAAGGGGTTCTTGAACTCTAAGGGTGGAACGAAACCCTTGGATAAACACCTAACATACCTTGATACTTGGATTTGTAAAGATTAATGATGAATTTTTTGGATCTTGATCTTGACTTTGATGGGTTAGGGTATGTCTCTTGAGAGAATTTGAGAGAAAGTGAGTGTATTTTGCTTATTGAGGGCTGAATTTTATGTTTTAGGGGCTGATTAAGGGTGGAAAAATTACCCAAATACCACTATGGATGCAGCTTTTAATGACTGAAAATGTGCCGAGTGACACGCATCCCGATGTGCTGCGTCGATGGGATCAACTCTATGACTGACGTGCCGCATCGATGGGATCTACGCTATGGCTGACGTGCCGCATCGATGGGATCAACGCTATGGCCGGCGTGCCGCGTCGAGTCCACGTTGGCTCACTGGAATTTGACACTGGGAGCTAGTAAAAACATTTATTGATATGGTAGTCGATGTGGCGCATTGAGATCGCGTCAATCCACTGGTTAGGACTCCCAAACTTGATTCAAACGAGGTCTAAAAATTCTAAAAATTAACATTTAAAGGTCGAATGGATCATGAAATAAGATTGCCAACTTATGAAGGCTAATGTAATTCTAAGTGTAAATACTTAGCTGAAATTTCTAAGTCTGGGACCTCTTTTCAAGCTTTAATAGACTGAGTTAAGCTTAGAATTTTGCGGGATCTTACATTATTATTTCAAATATTATTTTTTAATCTAGAACTATCTTGAAAAATTTCAAAAAAGTGTAAATCATAGTTTTAAATATATTTTCATTGTTAAAATGAGTTATTTGGAAAATAACTATTTTGATTTTGTTAAACCAAGAAGCCCGAGGTGGAATTGGATGTTAATTTATTTCGAATTATGGTTCAACCTAGTCAATTTATTAAATTTGACCATAATTGAAATCAAATCTACCGTAATTGCAATGCAATGGGCCAAGTGGTATCCAATTTATTTAAAACATAAATAAATTTAAACCCTAGTCCCAAAATCCTATTTTCTACCCTTTTCCCAAAATTTCAATTCCTTTTAAAAAAAAGATTTTGGGCCAAAGCAACCAACTCCTAAAATAACAGCAACAACATCCCACATAACCTGCTCTAAGCCCAACACCAAACCCCAAACCATCCCAACTCACATTCCTTTCCCCTTTTACCTAATAAAACAAAACAACGACAACAACAGTTATAATGTATAATTTCTAGAGTAGCAATAACACCATACGAGCAATAACTACGATGCATACAATGGCTGATTCCAACTCATCTTACCCTATTTTTGAAATTCAAAATTCTAACTAATTTTCTTTTTTTTGCTCCATTAATTCCCCTAAAAGAAGCTCCCAAAATCCTTTATAAATATCTATTTGTGTAGAGTGAAAAATATGAGGGTTTTTGGGAAAACTTTGGTGGTTTTGGAGGCGTACGCTTCTAACCTCATGCAACCAAAATTCTCTAAGAACACTTAAAAGACTAAAATTTAACGTCCTCAAATTATTGTGGCAGAAACTTAGTTGTGATAAGCTCAAGGTTCCCAGTCCGTTGCTCACAATAAAGAATGTGAATACTTGATAAGTGGATGGTAAAGGAATTACTGGCCATGTATTAAGTCATAATGAATACGAATGCTTAGTAAATGGTTGGTAAGAAACTTGTTAATCATGTAATAGATTAGTTTATGAGCTTCCATTCTCTGGAAGGAATACATTTCATAGTCTTTTACTTTAAGTCATAGTCTTAATTTATTTTAACTTAGTGTTGGCTATTGTCGGGAGTATGTCCTGACATGTTTAGACATCGAATTTGTAGAGGTTTTGTGGATGACTATGGACTTTGGTTTACTGGCTATATTGTTGCCATTAATAAAATGTTGGATATTTTCTAAGTATGGACTATTAACTTTATTTTCCGCTACTTTGATATTTGGTCAAAATTAATCCGACCCTTATGAGTTGAATAGATGGTTAGGTTGGGTTGACGAAGTGATCTCTATACTAAGTTGGGCTTGGGATACCCATAAAACATGGATCGATTTTGGGGCGTGTCAAATTGGTATCAGAGCCTAGATTCATGGTCAGTTGAGAGTCCACAAAGTTATGTTAAGTAGAGTCTCTTTTATGGGTGTGTAGTGCGCTACACTTGTAAAAGATGGGCTATATGACATTTCAGAATGTTTCCCTTTTTCTTGTGTTTAAATCTTAAGCTATATAGATTCTAAGGTCATGGATTACTCTAATTTTTGCTTGCTCATCTTTCATATCATTATCCAAAAGGATCTGATTTTTAGGTGAGCTCTTCTATCCTGACTGAGGGAAATATGGACAAAGCTCATCAAATTTCTGGGATCCATACTTGGTCAAAGGTCGTGATATCTGACTATCCTCGAGGTATTCCACCTGTTCCCACTAACCCTACTTTTGGGGGCGACACTTCTCTTCAGTCATCTCAAATTACTGGAATCTGTTGCTTCTTTGCTCGTTTGGCTCAGGTTGGTGGAAAGTGATCTAAGATAAAGTATTGGGTGGGTCCTGGCCTCCATTCTGTAGCTAGTTCTCCCTACCCGAATGTGTCGGGAGAAAGGTATTTTCATATTGGTAATGCTCATAGGGCACAAGGTGCCCAATATCAGGTCAGCGAGGCCCTATACTTACTCACATATCCTTCTTGTTGGTTTTGCAATAGACCACACCATAGTTGTTGTGATAATGGAAAGAATCAATGTTTTAAATATGGTTAATTGGGTTACATACAATGGGATCATCCCATAATGATTGTCGCTTGGGCAAAAAGGGTACCGGTTGCTACTTCTCTAACTCTTGCACCTAGGGGTGCTGCTTCTAGCTCCGACATTAGTCAGGACCATCTCAATGCTCTTACTATCCCTCGGGAGCTTGAGGCAACTTCTGATGTTAATGTGGGTATGTTAATACTTTTCTCTCGTGATATGTATTGCTTGCTTGACCCCGGCTCTACTTTTTCTTATGTGAGCTTGTATGTGACTGTGCATCTTGGTTTTTGATCCTGAGAGTCTCCCTGTTCCCTTTTTTATTTCTATCTATACTCTGTGGTTGTTAAGAGGGTCTATGAGGGGGTATCTGTTACTGGTAGAAAAGCTCTTGTAGACTCGATAGAGTTGGGTGTGGTTGATTTTGATATTGTCCTGGGGATTGATTGGTTACATTCGTGTTATGCTTCCTTAGATTGTCTAACCCTTGGGGTCATGTTCATATTTCCCTAGTGAGTCGGTCATTATACGGGAAGGTGGTTCTTTGGTGCCTAAAGGGAGATTCATTTCATATCTTAGAGAACAAAAGTTAACCTCAAAAAGGCGTTTGTATTATTTGGTCCGAGTGATCTGAGGTGGTTTTATACACTTCAGTATCATTATTCTAGCCTATTTAGCCTTGTTTTGAGCGCAATTTGTGTGCTTAACATGTTCATATTGATATAAAAAAGCATCTAAGTGTCCAAGTGCGTGATTATGATGGTCCAAAGTATTTTCAAACAAGTTTGTATTTAATTGAGTCAGTTAGAGTTCAACCCGGAAAACTAGTTTTACTAGCTTGAGTTAGGTGTATGTCTAGTTGGCTTCATTGGATTCTAACGTGTTTAATTTGTTCCAAGTGTTTGAAATGTTTAATTATGATATGAATAACTTGTTTGTAATGGGCAAAGTTCAATTTAATTAAGTCTAGAGTTGAAATAATAAGTGAAGATCATTGTGAATTAGCCTTACTTTAGATCTTGTTTTGATTCATCGTTGAAGTATTGTGTTATTTTTATCTCTAATTTGTGGTGTGTGATTATGTAAGAAGCTTTATGAGCTGAATACGATGATATAATGATAATATAAAGGATGGAAATCCATGAGAAATACACCACGATACAAGAAACGAAAGATGGGACGATAAAGACTTAATTAAAATTTTGGATGCAACTTCCAGTGTGTTCATGCGATTTGCGTGTGATACCTGCTTCTATACGGTGCTCCTTTGCCTTAGAGAAATTTTAGAAGAGGAATTCCAGTGTGTTCGTGCGATTTGCATGAGACACACACTTCGTTTTGGTGCAACCATGCATGCGTCGCACCCTCTATTTTAGGGCATTACTGCATGCGATGCATGAGTTATTCCACTGCTTCAATACTGCACAATTAATATACTTACACATGGATTGCTGGAGGGGGAATCTTTGTGAGAATATTTTGCATCCTGTGCAACCCCTTAATCCTAATAAGATTAGGAATATAATATAATATGTATACACAAGGTAGGGGACAAATAGGACAACAACTTGGGATTATTTTGGTGGAGAACCTTGGACAACTTTGGTACACTTCTTGGACACCTGTGATGGTGGATTAATTGTGGAGGGGCTGCTACACGATTTTATTAGGTTTTTATTATTTTATTTAGATATTAATTATTCATAACATGTATTCAAATTCTTAGATCGTGATTATGAGTATTAGTGGCTAAAAATCCTATTTCCGGGGTTAAAGCCAAGAACATGAGTACTATTATTTTGAATTAATTTTGTTGGATTTGCTTATCATATTTGGTTTTTTGTTTATTCTTGTATTAATTATTTTATGGATTGATCACTCGTAAAATACATATATTGTCGACCTTTTGATCTTGGGAGAAGGAATAGGGAGATAGAATATGGGAATAAACAAAGTTTGGATTTTTATTCTTTTATAAAATAAAGAATTCAACTTAGTATCTAGGACGAAGTTTGGGTTTTTATTCTTTTATAAAATAAAGAATTCAACTTAGCGTCTATGACAAGGATGTACTTAGATGCCTTACTTGATTCAACCATAGGATGATAGCTTTAAAAACTTAATTGGATTATTAAATTTCCACTCAACGATGTAGTTGTAATGTCCATTTAGGTAAGCGATTAAAGGTCGAAGACCATGATCATGCGATAAACCCTATGAATCAACAACTATGATAAACAAGTTAACGAATGAAATTCAATAACATAGTATGATTGTTTGAAGTTCTTTAACCCTAGGTTTTAATCCATTGATTGTCCCAAGACTTTTATTTTTATGCAATGTTTATTTTATTCTTAGTTTATAATTATTTAGCACTCATTTTGGTTGCTTGATCTCAATTGTTAAACTAGAATTGGATAGTTGTTGACACAAGTCCCTGTGGGATCGATATTAGGCTTTCTTGAAGGCCACTATATTACTTGGCAGACCGCGTACACTTACGTGTGTGCTTGGGTGCTGTCACCGAGTTAAAGGTTCTAACTCAAAAAGTTCTACCCTAGAGCCCGCTCCTGTTGTTAATAAGTATCCTCTTCCTAGAATCAATGATTTGTGTGATCAAATTCAAGGTGCAAAGTGTTACTCTAAAATTGATCTTAGGTCAGGTGATCATAAATTTAAGGTTGGGGAAGTGGATATCACTAAGACCGCCTTAAGGACTCTGTATGGTCACTACAAGTCCTTAATCATGTATTTTGGGTTGACCAATGCCCCCGTGGCATTCTTTGATTTGATGAATATAGAGGTTGAATGTGGGATTGGTCTTATTTTGGACTTTTGTCCAACTTTTATTCATCCTTTATAGAATGGTTTTGGGTATAACAAGACCAAGTGTCCCTAGTGTACCTTCCCGATGATACCCATTAGAGCAGAGTGTTATGCTCTTGGCGTGATAGGAGGAAGGTCGAAGGTTGATCCTAAATTTTCTTCTAGCGGTGGTCCCCAAGGAAAGGTTGAATTGCATACTCTAATGATTCTCTCCTATGTCGATCGAGAGGGCACTCTACTAGTGTGGAATGCATTCTATTAGCAATTACGCCTAAGGTCCGTGTCTTGCATATGTTTTGTTCCCTGGGTATGAGTCTCGACCTTACATTGCGTTACCAAAGGTATATGTGATGTTGTGTCATTTGGTGTCCATTCCTAAGGACTCCTCCTTTGGTGTGTTGAGTCGGGATGGATCTCATTTATGACCTAGATGGTTGCTATAAAACCCTTCGTGCCTATAGTGTCGTGTCTTGTTTCAGGGATCTTTGTCTTGCCTTGAGTGGCATGGATAATTTTTGTACTTTAGTTCCTTAACTTTTTTCTTGTGCTAGGATGGTAGTGGCTTGGAGAACATGGTGATGTCTTAAAATAGGAAAATGTAGAAGTTCTTAAGTGGGGGAGATTCTAGGCTGACTTCTAGAACTAAGGTTTTAGGAAGGAGAGGTAAGGTTGTCACTATGAGAAAAGGGTAGAAAGGGAGCAAACAATGAAAACCGTTATGGAAATGATAGAGAGTGCTAGATCTTGGAAAGGATAGATCATACCCCAGGCATAAAAATGGTAGGCTTGAGTGTTGCGGTTGGTAGATATACAAATAGTCATGTTGGGTGTTTAAGAGGTTAGGGAAGACACGTGTATGAATTGTCTTATCGCATAGTTGTATTGTGGTTTTGAATTTTCAATCATATGTCGGTGATTTTGGCTAAAATTGTTGGTTATTATTTTCCTATGCCATCTACTTGTGGTTTGCATATGGTAATGCTAATGGAGCAGAATAGTATTCTAGATGGATGTAAGGAATGTAGCCCAGTGGCTTATGTTAACTCATTTTATCTTTGAATACGCTTGAACATGGAGGTGGTGGTGCTTAGCTAGAGTCAAGCACTCACAGTGGTGTGTCTCCTGGAAGCTATAAGTTGACTCAAACTTGCTCACTAGCATTACTATGGTGCCTTTTGACGCATTGTATGGTAGGAGATGTCGTTCTCCTAATGAGTGTTAGGAATTTAGTGAGGGTAAGTTGCTCGATCCTGATTTAGTTCTCCAATCCTTAAAAAATGTGAGGGTGATTTGTGAGAGGTTGAAAATTGCTCAAAGTCTCCAAAAGTACCATGCGGACGTGAGGCGAAAAGATTTAAAGTTTAGGATCGGCGATTGGGTATTCTTGAAGGTGTCTCCCATGAAGAGAGTGATGCGATTCTGTAAGAAGAGGGAAACTTAGTCCCAGTTATGTTGGTCCCTATTTGATTTTGAAAAGAATTGGCAATGTTGCCTATGAGTTGGAGTTGTCTTCTAGATTGAACTCCATTTCCCCAGATTTTTATTTCTCTATGTTGCAAAAATGTGTGGGTGACCCTTCCTTTGTTGTTCCCGTAGAGGATGTTGGCATTTCTGACTTTTGTCCTATAAGGAGATCCTGATGAGGATATTATATTGGCAAGTTCTTTGGTTGAGAATGAAATAAGTGGCTTTGGTGAAGGTTCTATGGAGGAACCAATAGTCCAAGAAAGCTACTTGGGATGTGAAGGAGGACATAAAGTCCAAGTATCTGTGTTCGTCTCTCATTCAAAAACTCGTGATTGAGGTATGTGTTAATCTTCTTGATTTGATGTATGTCTTTGGTAGAGAATGGGTTCAAGTCCTTATGCTTCAAATTGATCAAGTGTTTTTGATAAATGATGGGTTTGAATCCCAAGGCCAATAAAATGAATAGCAGATCGATGATGATCATGATGTATGTGGTATCCTTGTTGTATGGTTTGTTCTAGCTTGTTTAAAGGTTGGTTTGGTGGATGATAATCCGTTAACTTGTGTTTATGGTTGCCTTACCTGTCATTCGCGGATGAAAGATCCAAGTGGGGGAGAATTGAAACACCTAGGCTTCGGACCTTGGGAAAAGTTTCTTGAAGGGTGCATTCTAAACAAGGTACGGTTAGGTGTGTCACTCGTACAACTCGTACCCTTGGGTATAATTCGTACCCTCTCTCCCATCCCCTCTGGTACCTTGGGCAGCCTAGGAGGGTAGCATACTATCCACTATATGAGTTAGGCTCACCTCAATCATACACTAAGGTACAAGTCGTACCTAGGTAAGTCTTATGGTGCTTGGCACTTGGTGTAGAGTGGAATATTTTTTGTATGAGTGTTATGTATGGTTTAGGGCATGCGTCATACCCTTTGGATATGACTCAAGGGTGTGAAGTCATACCATTATCAGTGTAAATGACCTAGGTGGAGCCTAGGGTATGAGTTAGGGTACCATTCATACCCTAGGGTACAATTGACTTAAGTTAGTCATACCCAATATCGTGGCCATTTTCCAGCTTTTAACTAAGGGCCCCATGGTTATTTACTAACCCGAAAAACATAAGTCCCCTCTCTATATAAGTGAATATGGCCGCCTAAAACACATTTTGAGTGGACCAAACATTCAAAATACTCTCTCAAACACTATGAAAGATTTGAAGGCTGGGGTTTCAAGGGATTTCATCTTGGGGTGAGAGGAGTCAAGTTTTCCTTGGTGGATCATCTTGTTTAAGGCATGTATCTCTCTCCCTTTTGAAATAACTCAAAAACCATGTATTTCACACTTGGATTAGTAAGTGTACATAGTGATTTTTAAATCAAATAATAAGGGTTTTTAATATCAAATGATGAATAATGTTTGTTCTTACTTAGACTTGTAATTATATATGATATTGGTGATGTATACATATGTGGGTGTTTGTTGTATGTGGTTTAACAAATGGGTCTTGATTAACCCTAATATTAATGAATTCTACTATGAACTTGGCCATGATAAAAGTATGCAAACAAGGTGTTTGTGAAAATGTCTAAATGAAATATCTAGTCACATGTTAATGGTGTATTGAACTATGGTATTGTCTAGTGAACATAAATGGGATATGATATTATTATAATGAATGTGAATACTTGATAAGTGGTTAGTAAAGGAATTGTTGGCCATGTATTGAGTTATAATGAGTTTTAATGCTTGGTAAATAGTTGGTAAAAACCTTGTTAATTATGTAATTAGTTATTATATTGTTAGCCATGTAATTAGTTAAATTATGACCATGTTGGTTGATGGCTAAGAAAGTGGTTCATTTCCCAAAACATGAACTTGAATTATGTGTGGGACTAAAGTGTGGTATAGAAAGGCTAATGAAGCTTGAATGGCTTGTAAGGGTTTTCATGACTATAATTTAAATTGAATGATGATTTGAATGAATACATTGGCCTAATAATGTGGTTAATCGATGAATACTCCTATGAAGACCTTATGGCCCTGTATAGTGTTGATGTGGGTAAATGGTTCAAGACCTTAAATATGAAATAGATTGATTGGATGGTAATGTATTAACTACAATTGGTTAAGAGTTCAAATGTCATCTAATAATGGCAATGAAATGACTAGTGGTTTGAGTCCCTAGTTCGATGAATATCTTGTGGTTTGATTCCCTCGCCCTATGAAATGACTAGTAGTTTGAGTCCCTAGTTCGATGAATAATTTGTGGTTCGAGTCCTTCTCCCAATGAAATGAGTAGTGGTTTGAGTACTTAGTCCGATAATGGCTTGTGGTGCTAGTCCCTCACCGAATGAAATGGCTAGTGGTTCGAGTCCCTAGTCCAATGAAATAGCTTATGGTTTGAGTCCCTAGTCTAATAAAATGGCTTATAGTTTGAGTCCCTAGACCAATAAATGGCTTGTGGTTTGAGTCCCTTGCCTAATAATTTTGGTTGAATTGGTTAAGTTGGTTAGAGGTTCATATCCCCTTGACTAATGTAATAGAAAAGTTTAAGGTTCTCAAATTGGTCAGGTGAAAGGTTGAAAGTTCTTCACTCCATGTCTCATGAATGAATGCTTCAAGAATGATTGATATGACTCTTTCCATAACTTGGTATGCGATATATAAACAAGTGTATGTGTCTCTTCATATATGCCTATGCTAATGTAAGTGTGATTCATATAATGGTTTGACTTGGATTGAAGTAATGCCCTTTTTTATCCTTATCCTTGAGATACATTCTAGCGCTCTAATTGTTAACCATCTCTGGATGATATGTCCCCACGTGACATAGGTTTTAGAGCTTGTTCTTCTTTTCCTACGTAGTGACCAAGTGTTCGGACGGATCGTGTGTTGACATTGAAGTGGTGAGCTTCTATTCTCCAAAGTTCATACATTTCATAGTCTTTTACTTCAAGTCATAGTCTAGATTTATTTTGACTTAGTGTTGGCTATTATCGAGAGTATGTCCTGACATGTTTAGACATCAGATTTCTATAGGTTTTGTGGATTATTATAGACTTGGGTTTATTGGCTAGATTTTTGCCATTAATAAAATGTTAGATATTGTCAACGTATTAACTATTAGATTTATTTTTTGCTTCTTTGGTATTTGGTCAAAATTCATGATAAATGGTTAGGTTGGGTTGACGAAGTGATCTTCGATCCAAGTTAAGCTTGGGATGCCCATACGACATGGCTCATTTCGGGGTGTGTCAAGTTAGTATCAGAGCCTAGGTCCATGGTTAGTTGGGAGTCCGCAAAGTCATGTCAAGTTGAGTAGCTTTTATGGGTGTGTAGCGCGCCACACTTATAAAAAAGAGGCTATAAGATATTTAAAAATGTTTCCCTTTTTCTTGTGTTTCGATCTCAAGCTATATAGAGTCTAAGGTCATGGATTCCTCTGATTTTTGCTTGCTCATCTGTTAGATCATGTATCTAAAAGGATCTTATGTTCAGGCGAACTCTTCTGTCCCGACTGAGGGAAATATGGACAAAGCTCATCCAATTTTTAGGATTCAGACCTAGTCAAGGGTCGTGACATCTAACTATCCTGGAGGTATTCCATTTATTCCTACTAATCCTACTTTTGGGGGTGACACTTCTCCCCAGTCACCTCAAAATATTGGGTTTCATCGCTCCTTTGCTCTGTTGGCTTAGGTTGGTGGAAAGTGGTCTAAGAGGTAGTGTTGGGTTGGTCTTAGCCTTCATTCTGCGGCTATTACTCCCTACCTGAACCTGTCCGGAGGCGAGCATTTTCAGAATAGTAATGCTTATAGCGCACAAGGTGCCTAACTCTAGGTCAGCGGGGCCTAATCCTTACTCACCTATCCTCCTTGTTGATTTTACGGTCGATCATACAGTGGTTGTTGCTAGGAAGGAAAGAATCAGTGTTTTTAATATGGTCAATTGGGTCACATGCAATGGGTGTGTCCCATAATAACTGTCGCTTGGGCAAAAAGGGTACCAGTTTCTACTTCTCTAGCTCTTGCACCTAGGGGTGCTGCTTCTAGCTTCGATATTGGTTGGGACCGTCTCAATGCTCTTACTATCCCACTGGATCTCAAAGCACCTTCTGATGTTGATGCAGGTATGTTGAAACTTTTCTCTCGTGATATGTATTGCTTTATTGACCCCGACTCTATTTTTTTATGTGACCTCATATATGACTGTGATTCTTGGTTTTTGGTCCTGAGAGTCTCCCTATTCTTCTTTTTGTTTCTATCCTGGTAGGAGACTCTGTGGTTATTAAGAGACTCTATATGGGGTGTGTGGTATCTGTTAGTGGTAGAAAAGCTCTTGTAGACTCAATAGAGTTAGGCATGGTTGATTTTGATGTTGTCCTGGGGATGGATTGGTTACATTTGGGTTATGCTTTCTTAGATTGTCTGATCCATGGGGTCATGTTCATATTTCCCTAATGAGTCGATAGTTGTACGAGAAGGTGGTTCTTTGTTTCCTAAAGGGAGATTCATTTCATATCTTAGAGTCCATTAGTAACCTTAAAAGGGCGTTTGTATCATTTGGTCCGAGTTAATGGTTTTAATTCCAAAGGTTCTTTCCTAGAACCCATTCCCGTAGTCAATAAGAATTCTCTCCATAGAATCAATACTTTTTTAATCAAATTCAAGGTGCAAAGTGCTCCTCAAAATTTGATCTTAGGTCGGGTTATCATCAACTTAAGGTTGGGGAAGCGGATATCCCTAAGACCGCCTGTAGAACTCGGTATGGTCACTACGAGTCCATAGTTATGTCCTTTGGGTTTACCAATACCCCTGTGGCATTCTTTGATTTGAAGAATAGGGACGTTGAGTGTGGGATTGGTCTTGTTTTGGATGTTTGTCCAACTTTTATCTATTCTTTATAGAATGGTTTTAGGTATAAAAAGACCAAGTGTCCCTAGTATACCTCCCCGGTGAAACCTATTAGAGTGGAGTGTTGTGCTTATAGGTGTAATAGGAGAAAGGTCAAAGGTTAATCCTAAATTTTCGTCTAGCGGTGGTCCTCAAGGGAAGGTCGAGTTGCGTTCTCTAGTGATTCTCTCCTATGTCGGTCGTGAGGGAGCTCTAATAGTGTGGAATTCATTCTATTAGCACTTACGCCTAAGGTCTGTATCTTGCATACGTTTTATTCCCCGAGTATGAGTCTCAACCTTACATTCGTTATCAAAGGTATATGTGATGGTGGGTCATTTGGTGTCCAGTCCTAAGGACTCCTCCTTTGGTGTGTTGTGCTAGGATGGATCTCATTTATGAACTAGGTGGTTTCTATGAAACCCTTCATGCCTGTGGTGCCGTGTCTTGTTTTGCGGATCTTTGTATTACCTTGAGTGGCATGGATATTTTTTGTACTTTGGTTCCTGAATGATTTTCTTGTACTAGGATGGTAGTGGCTTGGAGAACATGGTGATGTCTTGAAATGGGGAAATGTAGAAGTCCTCAAGTGGGGGAGATTCTAGGCTGACTTCTAGAACTAAGGTTTTAGGAAGAAGAGGTAAGGTTGTCATTATGAGAAAGGTGTAGGAAAGGAGAAGACGGTGAAAATTGTTGTGGAAATGATAGGGGGCAAGATATTGGGAAGGATAGATTATACCGCGGGCATAAAAATAGTGGGCTTGAGTGTTGCGGTTGGTAGATAGTAAATTCATACTATGATCAATGTAGATGACCTAGATGGAGACTAGTGTATGAGTTAGGGTACCATTCGTACCCTAAGGTACAATTGACTCAAGTGAGTCGTACCTAACATCGTGGCCATTTTCCAGGTTTTTACTAAGGGCCCTATGGTCATTTCCTAACCCCAAAAACCTAAGTCCCCTCACTATATAAGTGAATATGGCCTCCTAAAAAACATTTTGAGTGGATCAAACATCCAAAATACTCTCTCAAAAACTTTGGAAGATTTGGAGGCTAGGGTTTCAAGGGAGTTCACTTGGGGGCAAGAGGAGTCAAGTTTTTCTTGGTGGATAATCTTGTTTAAGGCACGTATCTCTCTCTCTCTTGTTAAATAACTCAAAAACTATTTTTTTCACACTTGGATTAGTAAGTGTACATAGTGATTTTGAAATCAAATTATAAGGGTTTTTGTTGTCAAATAATGTATAATGTTTGCTCTTGCTTAGACTTATGATTATTTATGATATTGGTGATGGTTTTTATATATGGATGTTTGTTGTATGTGGTTTAAAAAATGGGTTTTGATTAACCCTAATATTAATGAATTCTACCATGAACTTGGCCTTGATAAAAGTATACACACAAGGTGTTTGTGAAAATATCTAAATGAAATATCTAGTCACATGTTAATGGTGTATTGAACTATGGTATTGGTCTAGTGAACATGAATGGGATATGATATTGTTATAATGAATGTGAATACTTGATAAGTGGTTGGTAAAGGCATTGTTGGCCATGTATTGAGTCATAATGAATATGAATGCTTGGTAAATGGTTGGTAAGAACCTTGTTAATTATGTAATAGATTAATTTATGACTTTAGATGGTGTAATGGCCCAATAAGTATGAATGGTTGATAAATGGTAATGCAATGATAATGTTAGTCATGTAATTAATTAAATTATGACCAAAAGGAATTCATTTCACTAAACATGAACTTGATTTGTGTGTGGGACTAAAGTGTGGTATAGTAAGACTAATGAAGTTTGAATGCAATGTAAGGGTCTTGATTACTATAATTTGAATTGAATGATGAGTTGAATGCATGCATTGGCGTAATAAAGTGGTTAATCGATGAATACTCTCATGAAGACCTTATGGCCCCGTATGGTGTTAATATGGGTAAATGGTTCAAGCCCTTAATGGGAAATGGTTTGAATGGGTATTAATGTATGAACTAAAAAGGGTTAAGAATTCAACTGTTATCTAATAATGGCAATGAAATGACTAGTGGTTTGAGTCCCTGGTCTGATGAATATTTTGGGATTTGCATCCCTCGACTAATGAAATGATAAGTCGTTCGAGTCCTTAGTCCGATGAATAGCTTGTGGTTCGAGTCCCTCGCCCAATGAAATGACTAGTGGTTTGAGTCCCTATTTTGATGAATAGCTTGTGGTGCGAGTCCCTCGCCCAATGAAATGACTAGTGGTTTGAGTCCCTAGTCCAATAAAAAGGCTTGTTGTTTGAGTCCCTAGTCTAATGGATGGCTTGTGGTTTGAGTCTCATGACTAATGAGTTTGATTGAATTCGTTAAGTTGGTGGGAGGTTTGGATTCCCTTGACTAATGTAATAGAGAAGTTTAACGTTCTAGAATTAGTAAGGTGAAAGGTTGAAAGTTCTTCACTCCAGGTCTCATGAATTAATGCTTTAAGAATGATTGTTATGACTCTTTCCTTGATTTGGTATATGATATATAAACATGTGTATGTATCTCTTCATGTATGCCTATGATAATGTAAATATGATTCATATAATAGTTTGACGTGGATTTAACTAATGCATTATTTTATCCTTATCCTCGAGATACACGCTAGGCTACAATCGCTAATCATCTCCAGACACTATATCCCCACGCGACATAAGTTTCAGAGCTTCTTCTTCTATTTTAACGTAGTCACCTAGTGTTCGAACGAATCGTGTGTTGACATTGAAGTGGTGAGATTTTATTCTCCGAAAGGCTTACATTTCTTAGTCTTTTACTTTAAGTCATAGTCTTGATTTATTTTGACTTAGTGTTGACTATTATTGGGAGCATGTCCCGATATGTTTAGACATCAGATTTATAGAGGTTTTATGGATGACTGTGGACTTGGGTTTATTGGCTAAATTGTTGCCATTAATAAAATGTTAGATATTGTGTAAGTATTGACTATTAGCTTTATTTTTTGCCTCTTTGATACTTGGTTGGAATTCATCTGACCTTTATGAGTTGGAGAGATGGTTAGGTTGGGTTGATGGAGTGATCTCCGGTCTAAGTTGGGCTTGAGATGCCCACAAGACATGGCTCGGTTTTAGGACTTGTTAAGTTGGTATCAAAGCCTAGGTTCGTGGTCAATAGAAGTCCACAAAGCCGTGTCAAGTAGAGTCTCTTTATGGGTGTATAGCATGCCACACTTATAAAAGAGGGGCTATAAGACATTTAGGAATGTTTCCCTTTTTCTTGTGTTTTAATCTCAAGCTATATAGAGTCTAAGGTTATGAATTCGTCTGATTTTGGATTCCTCATCTTTCAGATCATGTATCCAAAAGGATCTGATGTTTAGGCAAGCTCTTCTATCCCGACTGAGGGCAATATGGACAAAGCTTATCCAATTTTTGTTATTCAGACCCGATTAAGGGTCGTGACATCTGACTATCCTCGAGGGATTCCACCTGTTCCCACTAACCCTACTTTTGGGGGTGACACTTCTCCTTAGTCACCTCAAAATGCTGATTTTCATTGCTCCTTTGCTCTATTAGCTCAGGTTAGTGGAAAGTTGTCTAAGAGAAAGTATTGGGTAGGTCCTAGCCTCCATTTTGTGGCTAGTGATCCCTACTCGAGCCCATCGGGAGGCCGACATTTTCTGATTGGTAATGCCCATAGGGCATAAAGTGCCTGACACCAGGTCAGCGAGGCCTAATCCTTACTCACCTATCCTCCTTGTCAATTTTATGATCAATCACACCCTGGTTACTGCGGGGAAGGAAGAATTAGTTTTTTAAATATGGTCAATTGGTTCACATGCAATGGGAGTATCCCATAATGATTGCCACTTGGGAAAAAAGGGTACCGGCTACCACTTAGCTAGCTTTTGTACCTAGGGGTGCCGCTTTTAGCTCCGACATTATTAGGACCATCTCAATGCTCTTACTATCCCTCAGGAGTTGAGGAATCTTTTGATGCTGATGCGGGTATGTTAAAACTTTTCTCTCGTGATGTAGATTGCTTGCTTGACCCCAGCTCTACACTTTCTTATCTGACCTCGTTTGTGACTGTGATTCTTAGTTCTTGGTCCTGAGAGTCTCCCAGTTCCCCCTTTTTGTTTTTTCCCTGGTAGGAGACTCTGTGGTTGATAAGAGCGTCTATAGGGGGTGTGTGGTATCTATTAGTAGTAGAAAAGCTCTTGTAGACTCGATAGAGTTAGGTGTGGTTGATTTTGATGTTGTCCTGGGGATGGATTGGTTACATTCGTGTTATGCTTCCTTAGATTGTCTGACCCATGGGGTCATGTTCATATTTCCCTAGTGAGCTGTTCGTTGCACGATAATGTGGTTCTTTGGTGCCTAAAGGGAGATTTATTTCGTATCTTGAGTTCGTAAGTTAACCTTTAAATGGCGTTTGTATCGTCTGATCCGAGTTTAAAGTTCTAACTCAAAAGGATATTCCGTAGAGCCCGTCCCCATAGTCAATAAGAATCGTCTCCCTAGAATCGATAATTTGTTTAATCAAATTCAAGGTGCAAAGTGTTCCTCCAAAATTGATCTTAGGTCGGGTGACATCTCCCAATGTAAGACCCCGCAAAATCTTACGTTGATAATCAACTCTTTTAGCTCTAAAAAGCTCTTTGGAAGGTTCAACACTTAGAATATTTTAGCTAGGTGTTCAGCACTTAGTCTTATTTTAAACGTTCAAACTTCAGAGATTTAGTTGACGACTTTCCCAACCTCGGTTTTCCAATTTTCAAGTTGAGTTGTGATAGGGAAAGTTTCTGGGTGAGTTTTGAAATTTTTGAAATCCGTTTAGGACACATTTGGATTTTGAACCAGTAGCTAAAGGCTATAAGGGGGCGCCGCCCAGCTTATAGCCTTGGCCCCCTCCCTCAATAGCAAGGCGCCGCCCAACTGCAAAAGGCTCTGGGAAAGGCGCCGCCTTGCTATAGCCTTTATGCCCAGTTTTTCAGCATTCCAGTTCTGTGCTTTGAGGGGTAATTTGGTTATTTTCCCACCCTTATATGTATCAAAAATATGGAATTTAGCCCTCAAAACACCAAAATATACTTCTTTTCATCAATTTCTCTCAAGAACAAGAACAAGGGTTTCAATTTGAAGACCCAAATCCAAGAGATTTCACCGTAGATCGTTAAGGAACTTTCATCCAAGGTATACGTTGTGTTGATTTATCGATTCCTTCCATCCATAAAGCTCAATAACCCTCTTTTAAATTATGAACCATGTTATTATGTTATGGGTTGATTTGTTCATGCAGTTGATGTTGTAAAATCCCCAAATTAAGGTCATTGTGTGTTTTTATGAATCTATGATATCATATGAGTTGGAAACATGTAAATTTGGTTGTTCATGATGAATAATTTGATGATTAAACCTATGCCTAAGTTGTGCATGTAAGGTGTTTGATAAAATACCTAGGAGACTAGAAATCATGTATTATAGCTAAATTGTGACCTAAATGACAAATGCATGCTACACCCTTATGAATACAATGACTTCTATGATATTGTATGCATTGTGATTGTTTCTGGGATGTTCATGAGACTAGATTTGATGGACTTACGGTATGTTTTTATATGCATTCCCTTCCATGTATAAAATTATGAGAACTATGTGTAGTATGAAATCCCCAACTTATGGCATTATGAATTGTGGGCTTTATTCCTATGATCAAGAATTGTAATGTTATGTAAGTTTCCTTCTATCGAGTCCTGGAGTTACTTGTACCCGAAAAGATAGCTGTGTGCCTAGATCCAGTGTCATGTTTTCACAATTCTCTCAGTCAAGCCATCTTCAGTAAAATTCAGTCAGTCATGTGACCAAGGAAAGTTCAGCAACTCAGTAATTTCAGTAGTATTCCATCATTCAATGGAACTTTATGAATCCATTCAGTTCAGTCTAGTTAATCATGTTCAGTGTCTATTTAGATGGGAGAAGGAATTAGCACTGAGTGAACCCAAGGATGGGAACAAACACTGTCAGGTGAGGTTATGATTCTTAGAAGTCATCCTTGACTTCTAGAACTATGTAGCCAGCATAGGTTGAGACATCAACACTGTCAGATGAGGGTTGATGAGGTGGATAAGTACTGTTAGATGAGGGCCCTACCATTCTCTTTTGGGGACACTATCAGATGAGGGTTACCCACAGTTTGTCTCTACCAGTGGCACAGTATTGACACCTTTCCAATCAGGGCACAGATTGGACCCTAGCTTATCTATTATAGCGCATTTGGGGCATGTTGGTTAGATTACTATCTCCCATAATTTTAGAATCTAAATAACTATCTCCTACAGTTTCAGAATCAGTCTCAGTAAAAGAACTCAAATAGTTCTTCAGATTTCAGGACTGTCATATATAGTCAACTCAGATACAGTACGAAACTCGGCTAGTTCCATCATGTTCAGGACTGTTAGATACAGTTACCCATATTATAAGATATATCAGTAAACTCATGATATCAGTGCTCAGACTCAGTAATCATGATTTCACGATCTCATTCACAGTATTATGTGTTCATTCATGCTTTCTCACGTTCATATTAGTCAGCCAGTTAGTATTGTTTATGCATATGAACCCCATGCATTCAGCCTACCTTACATGCATACCAGTAGATTCAAAGTACTGACGCATTTACGCTATGATGTCTTATACCATAGGTTCAAAAGCACGATATCCAAAGCATCAGTAGTATCCCAGTTTCCACAGTCAAAGTTAGAGTGAGTCTTCATCCTTCGAGGACATGATCATTACTTTATGTTATTATTTATTTCATCTCAGTTTTGCTAGACGGAGTTAGTTGGAGACATATTCCTTCAACTCCATATTCGGACAGCTCTTAGAGGCTTTCAGATTCGATTCATACCATAGGTTCAAAAGCACGAGCTCCAGGGCATCAGTAGTATCCCAGTTTCCACAGTCAAAATTAGCAGTGAGTCCTCATCCTTCGAGGACATGATCATTACTTTATGTTATTATTTGTTTCAGCTCAGTTTTTCTAGACAAAGTTAGTTGGAGACATGTTCCTTCAACTCCATATTCAGACAGTACTTAGAGGCTTTCAGATTCGATTCAGACCTCAGTTGTTTTCAGTTTTGTTTTGGTATTGATATACCTTACTATTCAAATATTTTTATTTCATTTAAGATTTAGTGTGAACCTTATGGCCTTACAACCTTTATTTCCACATTTATTTAGTACATTATGCAGTGCAAAGGTACAAGTATCAGTCATGGGTTATCTTGTGGTCCTTCAGGGTCATGAGCATCGTGTAGCATTCTGGGTACAAGATTCGGGGCGTTACAAACTAGGTATCAGAGCCTAAGGTTCAATAGAGTCCTAGGAAGTTAGAAAGCCGCATCTAGTAGAGTCTGGTACATGGATATGTTGCGTGCCACATTTATGTGCAGGAGGCTATAAGATGTTTTAGGAACTGTTTCCCTTCTTTCGGTAGTCATGTATTGCTAGTGAGCATAATCTCAAGTCATTCTCTCAGTCTGATCTATTTCTTCTAATTATTTCAGAACAAGCCTCCTAAGGAAAGAACCCAGCCTGTCCAAGAAGATCCTTTGGACAAACATGTTTCTCATACGGAGTGCATGGCTACATTCACTACTCTTACTCAGTCAGTTGCTGCTCAGAATGAATGACCACCTGTCATTCCAGCCAAATCAGTGGCCAATTCAGTTGCAACCAGGATTTAGGACTTTACCCGAATGAACCGTCCATCCTTTCTTAGGTCTAAGTCAGATACTACTGTTGAGAGTGCTGAGCTAGGTTCATATCAGTTGAAGGATGTGGCTCATACTTGGTTCAAATAGTGAAAGTTATAGAGGTCAGATGATGCAGGTCCTATAGAGTGGGAGGAGTTTGTCACTGCATTCTTAGACTGATTTTTCCCTAAGAGCTTAGGGAAGCTAAGGTGCTAGAATTCATCAACCTCAGGCAGGGAAATATGATGGTGAAAGAGTATTCTCTTAAGTTTACTCAATTAGCCAGATATGCCCCTCATGTGGTTGCAGACAGTAGGGCTAAGATAAGTAAGTTCGTTTCAAGGGTGAATGATAGCATGGTAAATGAGTGCAGATCCGCTATACTGAATAGTAACATTACTTTAGCTAGACTCATGCCTCATGCTCAGCAGATAGAGGAGCAAAAGATTAAGATAAGGAAGAAGCATAGTAAGAGAGTAAGGACAAGTAGTTTTAACTTTGCTCAGCCCAAGTCAGAAAGAGGAAACCGTTTTCAGTTTCATCCTAAGTCATTAGTTCCAGCTCCTTCTTCAGCCAGTTCTCTAGCTCCTAAGTTTAGAGATGGCCACAGAGATAGAATGCCAAGCTCTAAGTCTTAAGGCAGTGTCAGCAATGCCTAAGCCAATCCCCTTTGTCAGACTTGAGGTAAGAACCACAAAGGTGTTTGCAGATCAGGTAGCGATGTCTGCTTCGGTTGTGGCAAGCCAGGCCACAGGTGTCGCACCCCATTTTCTTTGCAGAAAGCGAGATTCGACTTGAAAAAATTTTTTTGGAATCGTTTTGAGGGTAATGATGTGAAGAGTCACCACCTAACGAATTAAGGTGCGTTAAGGCACCGATTTAGGCTACTATGAACCTATTTTTGTTATTTGTCTTAGTTCACTAGAGTTTGGGTAAGGGTTCAAATTACCTCGAAAGGAAGGTGTTAGGCACCTTTCGAGGTCCACAAAGGTGGTTCCTAGCCGAATTCATACTTTACGTGGGGATTCTATGTGATCAAATAAAGTCTCTTATTTTATTAGTAATTTAACGTTTAACTAAGTGATAAAATAATTCATGAGAAAAACATTATTTTATTATTTCTAATTATTAATTATCTAAGTGATAAAATCAATAAAAATATGTAAATAAGATAAACAAGGAGAAAGAAGTGACAAAATCATAATAATGGGATTGCTTATGTAATAAACTAACTACCCCAAATAAACATGTAAAGTAAATAAAAAAGACTAAAAATATCGTCCAAGTCAAACAAAGAAATTTTTTGGTTTTATTCAGATCAGAAACCCAACTTGTTAATCATCATCCGACCCAAGGGCCGAACTCTTAGACAAGTAATAATGTCATTAGCCTTGCCGTTAATATCTATTGGGATCATCATTTCCAAATAACTACCCGTCCCAACCCACCTAGGCTGGATGTAAGTCTAAGGGTGCTCTATTACAACGATAAAACTAACGTTATCTAGTAATACTTATTGTCCCACCTACCGTCCAAGAAGCATTGGAATTTACTATTTTGGATCGGTGTTCTAGACGCAAAGAAAGATATGTTGCTTAGGACTCAAAACGCGTAACACTTTGGATAGCAACTAACAAATAATAGTCCCACGTTTGCCTCTTGGTTGATTAACGTTTGTTAATGTGATAGCATGCGAAGACAAGTTATTATTTATTATGTCATTAACCTATAGGTATGATGTCTACATGTTCAATAAAGTGGTGACAAAGGACAACTATGACTCGTGTATGCAACAATGTGATTTTTGTTCATGAGGGGTGTCACGAGTGTGGTAATTGTGTCAAGAGATGTGCTCGTGAATTAAGTGTTACAAACTGTAAGGAGAATATAAGAAACTAGTAAAATATTAAAGGATGCGTTAACATGATAGGGATGCACTTAAATGCAGAGAACAAATTAACATGTAGATAATGTAGAGAATTAGTATTTTAGCATGCTGGAAGTCAACTAAACATGCTGAAAAATTAATCAAACATGCTGAAAAAGTAAATTAAACATACTGAAAAATTAATTAATCATGCTGAAAAGTTACTTAAGCATGCTAAAAAAAATAATTAAAGATGCATAAAAATTAATTAAACATGTTGAAAATAACATTAAGGCGCAGTATTTTCATGTTGATGTGCTGAAAACATGCCAAGAATGCCTAAACACTAATATTTTAACAAGCTATAAGTGTATAGAACTAGCATTTTAAACATGATGGAATTAGATTCATTATGCCAAAATTATATTTTTAATGAACAATGAATTAACACGTGAGGCACGCAAAAAATTAATGTGAACATGCTAAATGTGGCTAGGTAAACTGTTTAACATACTGCGAGTTCGTTAACATGTAAAAAACATTGATACAGTTATTTTAATGTAGACATGTTGGAAACTTCATTTAAACATGCTGGAAAATATTAAATAAGTTGTACAACATGCTGAAAATGCTCAATAGACTATTTAACAAGTAGGAAACATTTAACGCAATAACTTGCATGTAAACATGCGAAAATGCTTGAATTAATTATTAATCATGTAAGAAAATATTACTAGGCTTATAATCTATTTTAACATGCTGAAAATAATGTAGGTATGCTTAATTCAAATAATCAACATGACAAAAATGCATTAATATGCTTAATGTCGAATTAATATACTCAACATGATAAAACACATACTTAATGCCAAGTTGATATGCTTAAAATTGTATTAACATGCTGAACATATTAAATCGTTTACGCTTAATGTTCGACTTGCCAAAGACGTATTAATATGCTAGAATCATTAGTAAACAGATTGACAGTCTCACATGTTCATAGAATCCTAAATTTATGTGCCTAGATGAACTACGTAACATGTATTGCACATGAACCTAAATTGTGCCTACTTACCCAACTCATAGAGCACGTAAGTCCTCGCCCCCCGAAGCAGTCCTCTAAAATTATTATTACATTAAGAACAATGTTTATACAAAGATATTACAAATCGAATAATACAAAATAAAAAAAAACAACTAGCTATAACAATATTACGTTTAACATCCCAGCGATTCATCGGAACTTTGTAAAAACGACTATTTGAACCTGCGAAACCAAAATATTGATAATTAAAATTAAATAAATTTGACAAAATAGTGGCCGAAAAATGATATCGGGAGGTCAAAATTGGGTGTCAACAACAGAGTCAGAGATTGTCCTCAGTCGGGTTATGAGGGTCAACAGAACCATTTCCCAGCTCAGTCCGATTGCCCAAATTAGCAGGGTGCCACTTCCAGTGCTACTAGTGGGCAACGCCCAAATCGTCTTTATGCTCTTCAGACTCGACAGGATCAAGAAAATTCTCCTGATTTAGTTAATGGTAGGTTACAGATCTTTCATGTTCATGTTTACGCGTTGCTAGATCCAGGTACTTCCTTGTCTTTTGTTACTCCCTACATAGCAGGCGATTTTAGAGTCAATCCCAAAATTCTAGTAGAGCTCTTTTGATTCTCTACCCTGGTGGGTAAAACCATCATAGCCCAACGGGTATACAGGAATTGCCCGATTATGATATTTCAGAAAGTCACTTCAGCAGACTTAGTTGAATTAGAGATGACTGATTTTGATGTCATTCTTGGCATGGATTGGCTTCATTCCTGCTATTCTACAGTCGACTGCAAAAACAAAATAGTCCAGTTCCAATTTCCAAATGAACCCGTCTTAGAGTGGAAGGGTAGTGTGTCCATTTTCAGAGGTCAGCTTGTTTCCTACCTTCGGGCAAGGAAAATGATATCTAAGGGATGTGTCTATCATCTTGTTTGAGTTAAGGACACTAGTTTTGAAACTCCCAGCCTTGAGTCAGTCCCAGTTATGAATGAATATTCAGATATTTTTTCCAAAGATCTTCCAGGCATTCCTCCCGAAAGGGAAATAGACTTCGGCATTGATCTTCTTCTAGATACTCAGCCTATGTCTATTCCGTCATACAGAATGGCACTAGAAGAACTCAAGAAACTGAAAGAACAGTTGAAGGATCTCTAAGATAAGGGATTCATTAGGCCCAGTGTTTCCCCCTGGGGTGCACCAGTCTTATTCGTGTGAAAGAAAGATGGTTCTCTCAGAATGTGCATAGACTACTGTCAGCTCAATAAAGTCATGATCAAGAACAACTATCCACTTCCCAGAATTGATGATTTGTATGACCAACTTTAGGGTGCCAGTTGCTTCTCCAAGATAGACCTCAGATCCTTCTATCATCATCTCAGAGTCAGAGAATGTGACATTTCGAAGACAGCTTTTCAAACTCGATATGGTCACTTTGAATTCCTAGTCATGTCCTTTGATCTTACTAATGCCCCAGCAGATTTTATGGACTTGATAAATGGTGTGTTTAAGCAGTACTTGGACATGTTTATTATAGTCCTCATAGATGATATTCTGGTCTATTCCCACAGTGAGAGTGATCATGCAGAATATCTCAAAACAGTACTTCAGACTCTCAGAGACCATCAGTTGTTTGCCAAATTCAGTAAGTGCAAATTTTGGCTAAGGTCAGTAGCATTCCTTGGTCATATTATCTTCGATGATGGCATTATAGTAGATCCTCAAAAGATCGAAGCGGTAAGAAACTGGCCTCACCCCGTCTCTCCATCAAATATCAGGAGCTTCTTGGGTTTGGCTGGCTATTATTGGCGGTTTGTTGAGGGATTTTTTTCTATTACATCCCCTATGTCAAGATTGACTCAGAAGAAGGTCAAGTTTCTGTGGTCAGATCGTTGCG
This sequence comes from Capsicum annuum, assembly GCF_002878395.1. Lineage (NCBI taxonomy): Eukaryota > Viridiplantae > Streptophyta > Magnoliopsida > Solanales > Solanaceae > Capsicum > Capsicum annuum. Next base: position 59,586,178 of record NC_061112.1, read on the forward strand.
AGAAGAGTTTTCAGGAGTTTAAGACTCGACCACCTTAAATCCAGTTCTAGCATTACTAGATGGTCCAGATGGGTTTGAAGTGTATTGTGATGTATCCAAAGTAGGTTTGGGTTATGTCCTCATGCAGCATGGTAAGGTCATAGCCTATGCCTCTAGACAGCTTAAACCCCATAAGAAGAATTATCCTACTCATGATCTTGAATTAGCAGTCGTAGTATTTGCCTTAAAGATTTGGAGTCATTATCTCTATGGAGTTCATGTAGATGTGTTCACGAATCATAAGAGCCTTCAGTATGTCTTTTCTTAGAAAGATTTCAATCTTCGTCAGAGAAGGTGGTTAGAGATATTGAAATATTATGACATGAGTGTCCTTTATCATCCGGGCAAAGCCAATGAAGTGACCGACGCTCTCAGTAGACTGTCCATGGGTAGTGTTGCTCATGTTGAGGACAGTAAGAAGAAGTTAGCTTAGGAAATGCATCAGCTTGCCAGACTAGGCATTCACTTAGTCGATACAGAAGAGGGTGATATATGGGTTCAGAGTTATTCAGAATCATCTCTAGTATCTGAGGTAAAAGAAAAGCAAGATAGAGATCCCAGCCTTGTTAAGTTGAAAGAGTCAGTCAAGGATCAAAAAGTAAAGGTTTTATCCCAAGGGGAATATGGTGTATTGCTTGTCAGGGTGATCTCTATGTCCCAGGTATAGATGACTTTAGGCGGCAAATTGTTGCAGAAGCGCATGGTGCGCGCTACTCTATTCATCCAGGGGCCACTAAGATGTACCATAACTTGCGGGAAATCTATTGGTGGAGTGGGATGAAGAGAGATATTACAGAGCTTATGGCTAAGTGCTCTACATGTCAATAGGTTAAGATAGAGTATCAGAAGCCTAGTGGTCTTATGCAGGAGTTCATTATTCTAACTTGGAAGTGGGAAGAAGTAAACAGGAACTTCATGACGGGTTTACCCCAAACCCGTCATCAGAATGATTTGGTTTGGGTCATTATAGACAGGATGACCAAATCAGTTCATTTCCTTCCAGTTCATACCTCGTATTCAGTCGAGGATTACACCAAACTCTACATTAGAGAGTTGGTCAGATTGTACGGTGTTTCGCTATCTATTATCTCAGACAGAGGTACCAAATTCAACTCTCATTCTGGAAAGCATTCCAAAAGATTTTTGGTACCCAAGTCCATTTCAGTACAGCCTTTCATCCTCAGATAGATGGTTAAGCAAAAAAGACCATTCAGACTCTAGAATATATGCTAAGGGCGTGTGCAATTGATTTCAAGGGAAGTGGGGATGACCACTTGCCTTTGATTGAGTTTGCATACAACAACAATTATCATTCCAGTATTCAGATGGCTCCATTCGAAGCTTTCTATGGTAGGAAATGCAGATCTCCAATCGGGTGGTTTGAAGTTTGTGAGGCCTCAGTTATAGGGACTGACTTAGTATTCGATGCCTTAGAGAAAGTCCAGTTGATCAGAGAAAGACTTCGAGCTGATCAGAGCCAGCACAAGTCTTATGCAGATATTCATAGAAAAGATCTTGAGTTTGAGATTGGTGACTATTCCTATCTAAAGATCTCTCCCATGAAGGAAGTGAAGCGGTTCGGCAAGAAGGAAAAGCTCAGTCCCTGATATGTCAGTCCCTTCAAGATACTCAGTCGTTTCAGAAAGGCAGCTTATGAGCTCGAGTTACCTTCAGATCTAGCCTCAGTTCATCCAGTCTTCTATGTCTCTTTGCTCAAGAAGTGCATAGGTGACCCAGTAGTTGTATTCCCTATTCAGAGCATAGATGTTCTGAACAGCTTCTCTTATGAAGAGATTCTAGTCGAAATCCTAGACTATCAGACTTGAAAACTGAGGAACAAAAAAGTCCCACTAGCCAAAGTTCTTTGGCAAAATTAGTCCATTGAGGGAGATAATTAGGAAGTAGAAGCAGACATGCATACCAAGTATCCTCACCTCTTCTCCACTAACTCAGATCAAGCTCAAGGTAACAGTTCTCCTTAAGCTTTTTAGCTTCATGTCCAATATTTATTACAAACTTAATATCCAGTTTCATGCTCATATTCCTATTATAAATTGGTATCAAATTCCATTACATATTCAGTCATGCATTCATGTATCAGTTTAGTTCTATAATATGCATCAGGTATGCATTCTCATTACGAGAAACATAGTTCATCAGAACAGTCAGTTATAGATTCATGTATCAGTTATACATGCATCACATATGCATGTTCAGTATGATATGTTCAACTAATCGGTCATGTCAGTCATGAAATCATATTTCAGCTGTTCATGATCAGTATTCACGTCAGTTATCTTTTCTCCTCTCTTAGTCAATCTCATTCAAGGATGAATGTTCCCAAGGAGGAGATATTGTAAGACCCCGTAAAATCTTCCATTGATAATCAACTCTTTTATCTCCAAAAAGCTCTTTGGAAGGTTCAAAACTTAGAATATTTTAGCTAGGTGTTCAACACTCAGTCTCATTTTAAGCCTACAAACTTTGAGGATTTAGTTGACGACCTTTCCTACCTCCGTTTTCTAATTTTAAAGTTGTGTTGCGATGGGGCAAGTCCATAGAACATTCCGGCTGAGTTTCAAAATTTTTGAAATTCGTTTAGGGCACGTTTAGATTTCGAACTAGTAGATAAAGGCTATAAGGGGGCACCGCCCAGCTTATAGCCTTGGCCCCCTCCCTCAATAGCAAGGCCCCGCCCAGCTGCAAAAGGCTCTGGAAAAGGCGCCGCCTTGCTATAGCCTTTGTGCTCAATTTTTCAGCATTCCACCTCCGTGCTTTGAGGGGTAATTTGGTCATTTTTCCACCCCTATATATATCAAAAACATAGAATTTAGCCCTCAAAACACCAAAATATACTTCTTTTCATCAATTTCTATCAAGAAGAACAACAAGAGTTTTAATTTGAAGATCCAAATCTAAGAGATTTCACCGTAGATCGTTAAGGAACTTTCATCTAAGGTATGCGTTGTGTTTATTTATGAATTCCTTCCATCCATAAAGCTCAAGAACCCTCTTTTAAATTATGAACCATGTTATTATGTTGTGGGTTGATTTGTTCATGCAGTTGATGTTGTAAAATCCCCAAGTTAGGGTCTTTGTGTATTTTTATGAAGCTATGATATCATATCAGTTGGAAACATGTAAATTTGGTTGTTCATGATGAATAATTTGATGATTACACCTATGCCTAAGTTGTGCATGTAAGGTGTTTGATAAAATATCTAGGAGACTAGAAATCATGTATTATAGCTAAATTGTGGCCTAAATGACAAATGCATGTTACACCCTTATGAAAACAATGACTTCTATGATATTATATGCATTATGATTGTTGATGGGATGTTCATGAAACTAGATTTGATGGACTTGGCATGTTGTTATATGAATTCCCTTCCATGTATAAAATTGTGAGAACTATGTGTAGTATGAAATCCCAACTTATGGAATTATGAATTGTGGGCTTTATTCCTATGATCAAGAATTGTCATGTTATGTCAGTTTTCTTCTATCGAGTCTGGGGGTAATTGTACCCGAAAAGATAGTTGTGTGCCTAGATCCAGTGTCATATTTTCACGATCCTCTCAGTCAAGCCATTTTTAATAGAATTCAGTCAGTCGTGTGACTCAGGAAAATTCAGCAACTCAGTAATCTCAGTAGTATTCCATCAGTCAACGAAACTTTATGAATCCAGTTAGTTCAGTACAGTTAATCATGTTCAATGTCTATTTAGATGGGAGTAGGAATTAGCACTGAGTGAACCCAAGGATGGGAACACACACTGTCAGGTGAGGGTATGATTCTTAGAAGTCATCCTTGCGTTCCAAAACTATGTAGCCAGCATAGGTTGAGAAATCAACATTGTCAGATGAGGGTTGATGAGGTAGATAAGAACTGTCAGATGAGGTCCCCACTGTTTTCTTTTGGGGACACTGTCAAATAAGGATTATGCACAGTTTGTCTCTACCAGTGGTACGGTATTGACACCCTTCCAATCAGGGCACAGATTGGACCCCAGCTTAGCTATTATAGCGCATTTGGGGAATGTCGGCTAGATAACTATCTATCACTGTTTCAGAATCAGTCTCAGTAAAAGAACTTAGATAGTTCTTCAGATTTCAGTACTGTCATATACAATACGAAACTCAGCTAGTTTCATTAGTTTCAGGACTGTCAGATACAGTCACCCATATTATCAGATATATCAGTAAAGTCATGTTATCAGTACTCAAACTCAGTAATCATGTTTTCACGATCTCATTTACAGTAATATGTGTTCATGCATGCTTTCTCACGTTCATGTTAGTTAGCCCTTTAGTATTGTTTATGCATATGAACCCCACGCATTCAGTCTACCTCACATGCATACCAGTACATTCAAAGTACTGATGCATTTACGCTATGGTGTCTTATACCATAGGTTCAAAAGCACGAGCTCCAGGGCATCAGTAGTATCCCAGTTTCCACAGTCAAAATTAGTAGTGAGTCCTCATCCTTCGAGGATATGATCATTACTTTATGTTATTATTTGTTTCAGCTCAGTTTTTCTAGACGGAGTTAGTTGGAGACATGTTCCTTCTACTCCATATTCAGACAGTACTTAGAGGCTTTCAGATTTGATTCAGACCTCAGTTGTTTTCAGTTTTGTTTTGGTATTGATATACCTTACTATTCAAATATTTTTATTTCATTTATGATTCAGTGTGAATCTTATGGCCTTACAACTTTTATTTCTACATTTATTTAGTTTATTATGCAGTGTACAGGTATAGATATCAGTCATGGGTTAGCTTGTGGTCCTTCGGAGTCATGAGCACCGAGTAGCATTTCGAGTACCAGATTCGGAGAGTTACACCCAAGCGCACGCACAAGTATACGTGGTCTATCAATTAGTAATGTGGCTTCAAGGAACCACAAGTATCAATCTCTCAGGGACTTGCGTTCGCTGACCCAATTCTAGTTTAACCAATTAAGGAGAGTAGCAAATAGTGTTTTAGAATTACAAATAAACTAAACTATTACAGTAACGTAATGACTTAGGACAATCTATGAATAGAAGCCCAGGGTTAAGGCTTACGAACAATCCTACTACACTATTTAACTTCATTCGTTAAATTGCTTATCTTGGTTGTTGATTCGTAGGGTTAATCGCACGATTATAGTCTCCCGACCTCTAACTGTTTACCTATCTTGGACATTACAACTACATCGTTGAGCGGGAATGTAATAATCCAATTAAGTGTATTAAGCTATCATCCTACATGTGAATCAAGTAAGGCATCTAAGTACATCCTTGTTCCAGATGCTAATTTGAATTCCTTATTTCATAAAAAAAGACAAACCATACTTTATTTATTCCTATGTTGTATCGCCCTATTCCCTCTCCCGAGTTCATAAGATTGATAATTGATGTATTATAAGGATATCTTACCCTTAAAAGAGTTAAAACAAGAATAAACAAACAACCAATAATGATAAGCAACTTAAATGAAGTCAATTCAAAACGAAAGTAGCCATGATCTTGGCCTTAACCCCGGAAAAAAGAGTTTTAGCCTTTAATGGAAATATTCATCGTCCAATCCCTTGGATTGATGATACAAACCATAGAGAAATTAAATTAAAGAATGATAAAACCTAAAAAATGTGTAGAGAAGCCTTCTCTTGTCCAAATACATCCAGAAGTATGTAAAAGCGTAATGCAATATGTATTTATAATGTAGGAGCAAGCCAAATCCATGTTGGACAAGAAAATTGACAATTATTGAGGCCGAGACTAGGTGGGGCATCGCCTTGGTTATCCCCCAACTAAATATAGGTCACCTCCCTAGTTATATCCCTGCTCCAGGTGGGGCGGCACCTCTCCATCGCCTTGCTCCTCTGGAATTTGCTCTCTGAATTTTGGTTAAGTGTTAAGTCTCCCCTCTTGATCCTTCGTCTTGTGGCATATTTCCCATGAATTCAAAGCCTTATTAACATCAAAATATCATAATATTCAGCTCCAAAAGCCTCTTACATCATCACACCTCACGAATTAAAAGAGAAACACAACACAACACCCATTACGACGAATCAAAACAAGAGCTAAGCTATGCTAGTTTGCATTGATCTTTCACGTATTGTTCCAGCTGTAGACTCATTCCAATTGAACTTTTATCATTCACAACAAGTTATTCCACTCTTAATCATTCATAAAAACTATTTGGAACACCTTAAACACAATAGAATCCACCGGAATCAACTAGATAAGCACCTAGCTCAAGCTAGTAACGCTAGTTTTTTGGGTTAAACTCTAAATGAATCTTTTAGGTACAAATTTGTTTGGAACTCACTTTAAACATCATAAACAGATGATTAAACACTTTGATACACACTTATATCATTATCAACTCATATATCACAAGAATTATCCTTAAAACAAGGCTAAAAAGACTAGAATAGTGACGCTAGAATACATAAATACACCCAACATCACCACGCCACACTTAAAGCCCTGTTCGTCCTCGAACAAATCTTCACTCTAAGTATCATGAGCTGGAGATTCTACACTTCTAATACGTGCAAGACACTCAAGCTAGTACTACCATGACTACACGAAATGTAAGTTTCTACTCTAAGCATGTTATAAACACAATTGAAAGCTCATGAACACTACTCTAAAACATCCTAGCCTTAAGAATTGACTCACCTAGTTGGAAAACTCATTCTTATAATTCAATTAAGGATGTCATACAAATCACCCACATTAATCAATCATGTGCCGCTCACAACAAAAGAGCTACCCATAATCACTCACAATTAAGCAATTCATAACATAATGGGTAAAAAAATCAAATTACGCTCACTCTCACAAAGAATTCAGAAGTTACACACAATGAACCATAGGCTTGCCCTTAGTGTAATGCTTCACTAATAATCGAATGTAAATCTTAGGATCAATAAGGACTTTTTTGGGTTGTAATGTAGGCTAAGGGATGGGTAGGAACTATTTGAAAATAGTGACTAACCTCTCTAAGCGCTTAATACACTACATTATACATCTAGAACCAACTTCTAACAACCAAATTACACCTTTTCATCCACCCATATCTTTTATTTTTGCCCCATCTCTTTCAAGCATTTTCACAAACATATGGTAGGTGTGTTGTTTATTCCTTGAAGATTAATTTTTTTTTATTCTCTACAACCATGGGAATATTTCTAACACTACTTATATCACTCCCAACCACCAAAAATCAATTATAAACACCAATAACTCTTACCTTGGGGCATGAATTTCTCCCTTTTCTTCTTTAATTTCTCAAACTCCTTTTTCAACTAATTTTTATCAATTAAAGCACTTAGGAGCTTTTTGGATCAAATTATGGTCTATCAAATAAAGGGATTAGGCTACATATGAGGTTGCCAAATAAAAAGCTAAAGGCTCAATGGAGGTTAACTAGGATTAGGCACAAGGGTACGACAAATAGAAGGTATAAAACAAGGTTATCAAAGAAATGTCTATATCATCTCCTAAATCCACATTCTTTATTTTGCTTCACACACAAACCGGGAAAGTTCTAAACATCACATGCAACAAGAAATATACAAAAATCTCACATGCATATGGCACATGCTTAACTCAATAGGATCATCATAGACTCCCAATTAAATAATAGCATGAATTCAAAATTAAGCCAAAAAGTACAAGAGTCACAAAAATGAGCCTAAGAGTCTTACAAAATAGCAATTCACATCAATCAACATGCTTTTACAAACAAATCAACTTGCATTATCTAATCAAAAATAGCACCAACAAAAATATCTCACTTATTCCTAACCTGAAAATTTTTAAATTGAGCAAAAAATTTGGGAATTTTGAAAATTTCCCCATCCCACACTTAAAAATCTACTTTGTCCCCAAAGTAAAATTTTAAATTAAGAGATAGAAATACTCCCTGAGGCCTCTAGTCTTAGCTAGTAGCATCTTCACATAAGGAAATTCATGGGACCCCACACTCAGTTTTTTCCATGCTCCTTAGCTCAAGTTTATGGTACTCAGACTTCCCATTAACCTGTGACTCAACCAAAAACAAAAACTACGTGAAGTAAAAATCTAAAAACTAAAAAGAAAACATACCTTAGATTGGGTTGCCTCCTAAAAAGCGCCTAATTTAGTGTCACGGCATGACCCAAATAAAATTTTTCCTCCACCGTGAGGATATAAATTTCACCCCCAACATCGCATCTATCTTTTTTCCTCGATCATAGGGAGGTGGTACAAAGATTAAGGAACCGAGTAATGGGATGTGCATGGTAAACCACTCGGTCTTGAAGTAAGGTGTGTTTTTATATTTCTTATCCGGTATAAAATTAAGAATATAGGATTCTTGTTCCTCATCTTCACACTCTTCCACTATTTTAAATGATTCCACAAACAAGACATAATCTAAACATAATGTGGAAAAGTGCTTTGAGTGAGGTCAAACCAATCCTACTTTAAAATTTACACAATCTACTACACACTCACTTTTATTCACCTTCTCAATTTTAATCTCAAGATAAAGATACCAATCGAGTGGCTACGATTCTAGTGTTTTCTCCATAAATTGGCTAATATCCTCCTCAAATTTTTCTTTTCTTAGCCACTGTAAATATGGTGGCAATGGTATCTCCTCAACCTATTCAACAGTTTTAGTTTCTGAGTTCTCAAACTTCCTTAAATTATCCACAACTTCATCTACAACAGGTTGGGAAGTCACTTGTTCTGCAGCCTCCCTTTGGGTCTTCATGTATGCCAACAACTCAACTTGAGAGACCAAAACTTGTTTTATCTCTTCCAAATTGCTCGTTTGAGTAGTGGCATATATGTTTAGTTGTTGCTGTTGAAATTGTTGTTGGTTGGTCCATGATTGAATTTGTAACTAATTCAACCTCGTTCGATTATAGTAGTTTATATAATTTTGCCTTTCAGCATAGCCCACAAATAATTCTGAATTGGGATTAACAGCACACATAGCTGCAGTATGACCACTTTGACCATAAACCAAACACCAAGTTGCAGTCTGCTCCACAGATAGAACAACATCCACATCACATTGTGAAGGTCCTATCCACGTACTTTCATTAAAATCAGGATAATAAGCTGCTTGATGTGGTCCCCCATAGAAACAACAAGAATTGTCATCAATCGAAAATCATCTATCCCAGGCTCACATATCAAGAAGTGTGATAAAAAGAGAAATAAAAGAAAATAACAATAAACTAAAAAAAATAATTACAACTCAATATAGAAAAATTAAAAATAAGATAGTTTCCTAGTTACAAGTCCCCGGCAACACCGCCAAAAACTTGACAGTGCCCAAGCGCACATGCAAGTATACGTGGTCTATCAAATAGTAAAGTAGCTTTAAGGAAGCCCAAGTATCGATATCTCAGGGACTTGCGTTCGCCGACTATCCAATTCTAGTTTAACCAATTGAGGAGAGTAGCAAATAGAGTTTTAAAATTAAAAATAAACTAAACTATTGGATTAACGTAATGACTTAGGAAAATCTATGGATAGAAGCCCAGGGTTAAGGGTTACGAATAATCCTACTACATTATTGAACTTCATTCATTAAATCACTTATCTTGGTTGTTGATTGGTAGGTTTAATCGCACGATTGTAGTCTCCCGACCTCTAACCGTTTACCTAACTTGGATATTACAACTACATTATTGAGCGAGGATGTAATAATCCAATTAAGTGTATTAAGATATCATCCTACATGTGAATCAAGTAAGGAATCTAAGTACATCTTTGTCCTAGACGCTAATTTGAATTCCTTATTTTATCAAAGAAGACAAACCATACTTTGTTTATTCCCATGTTCTATCGCCCTATTACCTCTCCCGAGTTCACAAGGTTGATAATTGATGTATTCTAAGGGTAGCTTATCCTTAAAATAGTTAAAACAATAATAAACAAACAATTAATGATAAGCAACTTAAATGAAATCAATTCAAAATAAAAGTAGTCATGATCTTGGCCTTAACCTCGGAAAAGGAATTTTAGCCTTTAATGGAAATATTCATCATCCAATCCCTTGGATTGATGATAAAAACCATAAATAAACTAAATTAAAGAATTATAAAACCTAAAAAAATATATAGATCAGCCTCCTCTTTTCCAAAGTCATCCAAAAGTATGTAAAAATGTGATACAATATGTATTTATAGTGTAGGAGCAAGCCAAAACCGTGTTGGCCAAGAAAACTGTCAATTATTGAGGCTGGGACTAGGTGGGGAGTCGCCATGGTTATCCCCCCACTATAGATAGGGAGCCTCCCTAGTTATATCCCTGCTCCATTTGGGGCGTCGCCTCTCCATCGCCTTGCTCCTCTAGAATTTGCTCTCTGAATTTTGGTTAAGTGTTAAGTCTCCCCTCTTGATCCTTTGTCTTGTGGCATCTTTCCCAAGAATTTAAAGCCTCATTAATATTAAAATATCATCATATTCAGCTCCAAATACCTTCTACATTATCACACCACACGAATCAAAAGAGAAACACAACACAACACCCATTATGACGAATTAAAATAAGAGCTAAGCTATGCTAGTTTGCATTGATATTTCACATATTGTTCAAGCTGTATGCTCATTCCAATTGAAATTTTCTCATTCCCAACAAGTTATTCCACTCTTAATCATTCATAAAGACTATTTGGAACACCTTAAACACAATAGAATCCACCAGAATCAACTAGACAAGCACCTAGCTCAAGCTAATAATGCTAGTTTTTCGAGTTGAACTCTAAATGAATCTTTTAGGTACAAATTTGTTTGGAAGTCACTCTAAAAATCATAAATACATGCTTAAACACTTTGATATATATTTATCTCATTATCAACTCATATATCACATGAATCATCCTCAAAACAAGGCTAAAAAAGCTAGAATAATGATGCTAGAATGCATAAATACACCTAACATCATTGGGTTATCATCAAATTAAGGTTAGGGAAGCGTATATCCATAAGACCGCCTTTAAAACTAGGTATAGTTACTACGAGTCCTTAGTCATGTCCTTTGGGTTGATCAATGCCCCCATGGCATTCTTTGATTTGATGAATAGGGAGGTTAAGTATGGGGTTTATCTTGTTTCAAACATTAGTCCAACTCGTATTCCTCATTTATAGAATTTTTTTGAGTATAAGAAAACCAAGTGTCCCTAGTGTACCTCCACGGTGATACCTATTAGAGTGGAGTATTGTGCTTATTGGCGTAATAGAAGAAAGGTCAAAGATTGATCCTAAATTTTTTTTAGCGGTGGTCCCCAAGGAATGTGGAGGAGCATACTTTAGTGATTTTCTCCTATCTGGGTCGAGAGGGCACTTTACTAGTGGCGAATGCATTCTATTAGACCTTACGCCTAAGTTCTGTATCTTGCATATATTTTGGTCCCCAAGTATGAGTATTGACCTTACATTATGTTACCAATGGTATATGTGGTGAATTTTGATTTGGTGTCTAGACCTAAGGACTCCTTCTTTGGTATGTTATGTCAGGATGGGTCTCATTTATGACCTAGATGGTTGCTATGAAATCCTTCGTGGCTATGGTGTTGTGTCTTGTTTTGGGGATCTCTGTCTTGCCTTGAGTGGTATGGATAATTTTTGTACTTTGGTTTCTTAATGATTTTCTTGTGCTAGGATAATAGTGGCTTAGAGAACACGGTGATATCTTGGAATGGGGAAATGTAGAAGTCCTTAAGTGGAGGATATTCTAGAGAGACTTTTAGAACTAAGGTTTTGGGAAGGTGAGGTAAGGTTGTTGTCATGATAAAGGAGTAGGAAAAAAAGCAGACGGTGAAAACTATTATGGAAATGATAAGGAGTGCTAGATCTTGGGAAGGATAGATCATACCACGGGAAAAAAAATAGTAGGCTTAAGTTTTGCGGTTGGTAGATATACCAATAGTCGTGTTGGGCACTTAAGAGGTTTGGAAAGGCATGTGTATGAATTATTTTATGGCATAGTTGTATTGTGGTTTTGAATTTTCAATCATATGTTGGTGATTTTGGATAAAATAGTTGGTTATATTTTTCCTATGTTGTCTACTTGTGGTTTGCATATGATAATGGTAATGAAGCAGAACAGTGTTTGGGATGGATGTAAGGAATGTAGCTCGGTGTCTTAACTCTTTTTAGCTTTGAATAGGCTAGAACATGGAGGTGGTGTTGCATAGCTAGACTCAAGCACTCATACTGGTATATCTCCGAAAAGCTATAAGTTGAATCAAACTTTCTCTTTAGCATTGGCATGGTGTCGTTTGAGGTATTGTATGGTAGGAGATGTCGTTCTTCTAGAGGACGGTAGAAATTCAGTGGGGGTAAGTTGCTCGACCCCGATCTAGTTCACCAAGCCTTAAAAAAAGTGAAGGTGATTTGTAAGAGGTTGAAAACCTTTCAAAGTCACCAAAAGCCCTATGCGGATGTGAGCAAAGAGATTTAGAGTTTAGTATTGGTGATTGGGTATTCTTGAAGGTGTCTCCCGTGAAGGAAGTGATGCGATTCGGTAAAAAGAGAAAAACTTAGTCCCCGTTATGTTGGTCCCTATTTGATTTTGAAAAGAATTGGCAATCTTGCCTATGAGTTGGAGTTGTCTTCTAGATTGAACTCCATTTCCCCGAGTTTTCATGTCTCTATGTTGCAAAAATGTGTGGGTGACCCTTCCTTGGTTGTTCCTTTAGAGGATGTTGGCATTTATGGGGAGATCCCAGTAAGGATCTTGGATTGGCAAGTTCTTTGGTTGCGAATGAAAGAAGTGGCTTCGGTTAAGGTTCTATGGAGGAACCAATAGTCTGAGAAAGCTACTTGGAAGGCGAAATAGGCATGAAGTCCAAGTATCCATGTTCGTCTCCCATTCTAAAAACTCATGATCGAGGTATATGTTAATATTCTTGATTTGATGTATGTCTTTGGTATACAATGGGTTCAAGTCCCTAAGATTTAAATTGATCAAGTGTTTTCGATAAATGATGGGTTTGAATCCCAAAGCCAATAAAATAAATAGTCGACCGATGATGATCATGATATGTGTGGTATCCTTGTTGTATCCTTTGTTCTAGCTTGTTAAAAGGTTGGTTTGATGGATGATAATGTGTTAACTTGTGTTTATGCTTGCCTTACCCATCATTCATGGATGAATGATCCAATTAGGGGAGAATTGAAATACCTGGGTTTTGGACCTTAAGAAAAGTCTCTTGAAGGGTGCATTCTGACCAAGGTATGGTTAGGTGTGTCACTTGTACAACTCATACCCTTGGGTATGAGTCATACCATTTCTTACCTCTCTTCTCATACCTTGAGCAGCCTAAGAAGGTAGCATACTGTCTACTATATGAGTTAGGCTCCCCTTAATCATACAGTAAGGTATGATTTGTACCTAGGTAAGTTATATAGTGTTTGGCACTTGGTTAGAGTGGACTGTTTTTGGTACGAGTGTTGTGTACGGTTTAGGTCATGAGTTGAACCCTTTGGATATGACTCAAAGGTGTGAAGTCGTACCATGATGAGTTTAGATGACCTAGGTGGGACCTAAGGTATGAGTTACGGTACCACTCATACCCTAGGGTATGGTTGACTCAAGTGAGTCAAAGCCAATATCGTGGCCATTTTTCATCTTTTAACTATGGGCCCTATAGTCATTTCCTAACCCCAAAACCCTAAGTCCCCTCACTATATAAGTGAATATGGCCTCCTAAAACACATTTTGAGTGGATCAAACATCGAAAATACTCTCTCAAACACTTTGGAAGATTTAGAGGCTTGGGTTTTAAGGGAGTTCATCTTTTGGGTGAGAGAAGTCAAGTTTTTCTTGGTAGATCATCTTGTTTAAGGCATGTATCTCTCTCCCTTGTTAAATAACTCAAAAATCATGTATTTCACACTTGGATTAGTAAGTGTACATGGTGATTTTGAAATCAAATAAAAAGGGATTTTATTGTCAAATGATGAATTATGTTTGCTCTTGCTTAGATATGTGATTATATATGATATTGGTGGTGGTTTGCATATGTGGGTGTTTGTTATATGTGGTTAAACAAATGGGTCTTGATTAACCCTAATATTAATGAATTCTACCATGAACTTGGCCTTGATAAAGGTATGCACACAAGGTGTTTGTGAAAATATCTAATTGAAATGTCCAGACACATGTTAATGGTGTATTGAACTATGGTATTGGTCTAGTGAACATTAATAGGATATAATATTGTTATAATAAATGTGAATACTTGATAAGTGGCTGGTAAAAGCATTGTTGGCCATGTATTAAGTCATAATGAATATGAATGCTTGGTAAATGGTTGGTATGAACCTTGTTAATCATTTAATGGATTAATTTATGACTTAAGATGGTGTGATGTCCCAATAAGTATGAATGGTTGATAAATGGCATTGTAATGATATTGTTAGCCATGTAATTAGTTAAATTATGACCATGTTGGTTGATGGCTAAGAAAGGGGTTAATTTCCCTAAACATGAATTTAAATTGTATGTGGGAATAAAGTGTGGTATAGAAAGGCTAATGAAGCTTGAATGACTTGTAAGGGTCTTAATGACTATAATATGAATTGAATGATGATTTTAGTGAAGGCATTGGCCTAACAAAGTGGTTAATCAATGAATACTTCCATGAAGACCTTATGGCTTCGTATGGTGTTAATGTGGGTAAATGATTCAAGCCCTTAAATGTGAAATGGATTGAATGGATGTTAATTCATGAACTAAAAAGGGTTAATAGTTCAAATATCATCTAATAATGGCAATGAAATGACTAGTGGTTAGAGTCCCTAGTCCAATTAATGTCTTGTGGTTCAAGTCCCTCGCCCAATGAAATAACTAGTGGTTCGAGTCCCTAGTCCGATAAATGGCTTGTGGTTCAGTCCCTTGCCCAATGAAATGACTAGTTTTTTAAGTCCCTAGTCCGATGAATGGCTTGTGGTTCGAGTCTCTCTCCCAATGAAATGACTAGTGGTTCAAGTCCCTAGTCCAATAAAATGAGTTGTAGTTTGAGTCCCTAGTCTAATGAATGGCTTATGGTTTGAGTCCCTTTCCTAATGAGTTTTGTTGAATTGGTTGAGCTGGTTGGAGGTTCGGATCCCCTTGACTAATTTAATGGAGAAATTTAAGGTTCTAGAATTGGTAAGGTGAAAGGTTGAAAGTTGTTCACTCCATATCTCATGAATGAATGCTTTAAGAATGATTACTGTGACTCTTTCCATGACTTGGTATGCTATATATAAACATGTGTATTTGTCTCTTCATATATGTCTATTCTAATGTAAATGTAATTCATATGATGGTTTGACTTGGATTGAACTAATGCGCTATTTTATCCTTATCCATGAGATACATGCTAGCGCTCCAACCGCTAATCGTCTCCAGATGCTATGTCCCCACGCGACATAGGTTTCGGTGCTTCTTCTTCTTTTTCTATGCGGTGACCAAGTATTTAACGGATTGTGTGTTGACATTGAAGTGGTGAGCTTTCATTCTCCGGAAGGCATACAGTTCATAGTCTTTTACTTTAAGTCATAGACTTGATTTATCTTGACTTAGTTTTGGCTATTGTCGGGGGCATGTCCCGGCATGTTTAGACATCAAATTTGTAGAGGTTTTGTGGATGACTGCGTACTTGGGCTTATTGGCTAGATTATTGCCTTTAATAAAATGGTCTAAGTATTGACTATTAGCTTTATTTTTCGCTACTTTGATATTTGGTCGAAATTTATCCGACCCTTATGAGTTGAATAGATGGTTAGGTTGGGTTGACGGGGCGATATTCAGTCCAAGTTGGGCTTATAATGCCACACGACATGGCCCGATTTCGGGGCGTGTCAATCCCGCTTGTGGCTTGTTTTGAAGTGTTATAGTTTATGAGAAAATAGAGGTTTGCTTTGTGAATGTATGGCTATTCATCAAAACTATCAAATTGGGAACTACTTTTCTTTATGCTTGTTGTAGCAAGGTTTGGCATCGATTTGATTTTGTTTAAACCAAGACATATGCCTTGAAATGATAAACTGCCTATGTTAACTCATTTATAAAAACATATTTGTACACCAAATTTATAACAACATATATTTTTATTTTACTCTTTTATCACCTAATTATGATACATTTTGACTCTGTATATTAATTAAATATGCTAAAGTATATTTCTTTGATGTAAAGTATATTAAATGGATGTGAACAAAGAGTTATAATTTTAGTTGTAATTACTATTATGATTTGTGTCTCATGGTGAACAAAAGTGCACTAGTTTTGTTTTTCTTTCTTTCGGTTAATTCTCATCCTTATTGCGTACTCGTATGGATACTAATCCTTATCCTTTTATCTCTTGTGCATGAACTCGTTTGAGTCCTTTATGGACTCTTTCCTTGCATCCTCGTTGGGTCCAACCCAACATCGCATTAAAACCTTAATTCCAAGTCCCAAGAGGATAGTTTTTGCACTGGTATACAGCGATATATACATCAAGGAGGTTGGTATACAGGTGATATACGGTGAATATGAGAAAAGGAAGTTGATTATACAGGGGGAGATCTAAAGTTGTGTGTATATGACTGAAATATGGTCATATATACACTGGATATACAGGAAAACAAAAGGAATACAGATGTGATATACAGTTGATATACCAGTTGTTAAAGTGGACTTAAAGTCCATGGAATGGATAGCCCAAAGTCTGGGCAGCTTGTTGATGGGCCCAAAGAGGAGCCCAACCCCAACTCTTATATTTTAGTCTCTTATAATTTACAATTTATACTTGTTTATTTGTATTAACACGAACTTTAATTAATTAACCAACATGGGCTGTGGATGGGGCTGCTTCATCCTTAACCAGAGGTCGAAGGTTCGATCCTGGGTATGCAGAAAACACTGTTAGGGAGCGCTTCTCCCCTAATGGGGCCCTACGCGGGCCAAATCTGGATTAGTCGGGCTCCAATGCGGTACCGGACGCCGGATGGGAAACCAAAAAAAAAAACTTTAATTAATTAATCTAGTGTTTCCCCATGATGTTACCGTCTTATTTTATCTCGACTTTCTCACTTAATTTATAATTTTTTCCACCTAATTTATCTTGTCTAAATGGATTAAATTGATTCCTTTGGTTTTTCTTCCTAAAATTAGTCTTTCAAAAAAATTAGTATTTCATTTCGAATGGCTTTTTTCTTGTTCATACGACTAACAACCTATTTTGGTTAAAATAATTTTCTTCAAACTCAATAAGTTTTTCTTCTCGTAAATTCTAACTTTCTTAAAAATATAAAAATTTTACCCCTCCCCCACGTTTCCACCCTCACCCATCCCAATCCCTCTATCTATATCAAATCTATACGGAAAAAACAATCATGTAATTGTAAAAAAAAAGTATGTTTCATATTTTTTTAAATTATTTTATTCACAATTTAAAGATAATAGATTGCTAATCCCCCCTCACCCTATCTTTAATGAAATTTATATAAGTAAAAATAATCATGTAATTCAAAAAAGTTTTTATGTTTCATGTTTTTCTTTGTTATTTTGTTCAATCTAAAAATTTCTGGTTAAAAACAATGTAATTTTTTTCTACTGTAAAATTTATAAAAAGTAACATATTTATAATACTGTCTAGTTGCTTCATTATATTCTAAAAATTAATTCAAATCCCCACCACCACCACCACCAATCCCTAGTGTGCATTTTTCTATTATATTTTAATTATTTTATTTTTTCATAATTTGATTTAAAATTAAATTATTTTGTGTTACGCGCATAAACAATTGAGTTTTCTTCACTCTTATCACAAAATACAGAAATTAGAATAGATAGTGTTGTCATGCATAGTAAAATAAATGACATATAGATTAGAAGCAGACTTCAAAATAATTTAATCTTTTAGAAGTCATTATATTTTAAAATTTAAGTTAAATTTAATCTTTTAGAAGTCATTATATTTTAAAATTTAAGTTAAACACTTTTATCGAATATAATCTTATCTCATATTCTATAATTCATCTTTGTGCTCTTATTTTTTTTCTTTATATTATAAAACTAAGTGACGCCCAAAAATCACTAAAAAAAAAATTTATACATAAATGTTAATTTCAAGTAAAATTGAAAGAGAATAAATAAATTTAAGATATCAAATAGTCTATAAAATTGTTTTATAATTCTCCTAAAAAGTAAATATGTGAATGTGATAATAAATAAAGATATCAGACAATTATGAATTGCATGTAATTGAATTAAATACATAAAAACTATAAAATAAAACAACAATAAAAAGAAGAACAATAATATCAAACACAAATTTTGAAAAATTCGCATCTTTTATTACTATAAAATAAATATTTTTATTTTATTTACTTATGAATTTTTTGTACTTTTATTCTATTTTTTAAAAAATTTTAATTTATGGATAGCAATATGTGTATCATCTAATTACTTCAGTATATTTTAAAAATTAGTTTAAAAACTATTTGATTTATTTTATATATATATATATATATATATATATATATATATATATATATATATATATTATTTTTATTTTCATTGTCTACACTAGAAGTTAGAACTCTATCTAACTCAAATTTTGTTTTGACTTTAAATTTAAATATCATATCATTTGTTAAAAGAAGATCAATTTAATGTTCTTTCTTATTCTTGGTTTTTAAATGTAATATATAACTTATTTTTTAAAATTGAGATACATATTTGAAATCAAAAATATTCTTACATTAACAAATATGGAATAAAAGAAGATCAATTTGCTACTCTTTATTATCTTCACAGTTTTACATTTTTCCTATGTTATTTAAAATTAATAAATTTGTAAAATATTAAAAATAATCATTATGTTCTTTAAAAATATAAATATAGATATTTTAAAGTATTTAGTTGTAAATTATAATTTCATACTATTTATATAATATAAATTAAAATATTTGTTAACTATTTTATCTATTTATGTTTTATAATTAATAAGTTTTGTATGACATAAAGTTAGAATTATAAGTTTTATCATGCATAATAGAAATAATAAAATAAAATCGAGAATAAGATTTACCAAATAAAATATAGAGTAGAAGAAAACTTCAATATAATCTAATTTAATTTGTTAGGAATATTTATTGTTTAAACTTCAAACTCGCTAAACACTTTCACCTCTATTGGAAATAATTTTATCCCATATTCAATTTTAATTTTTTTAAATCAAATCAAAAATTTATTAACTTTGTTCTTATGATTAAAAGAATTCAAGAATGCATGGAATTATTTAAGAAGAGATGCAAAAATACCACTTTTTATACTTTAAACAATGCATATAATCAATAACAAAAATTTATTAATAGATGTAAATTTGCAAGTAAAACAATGAAAAATAGATCAACAATATCTAAATGCCTACAAAATTATTTTATAATCTCCTAGAAAAAAGTAGATATGAATTTTTTTTACATTTATTTTCTACAAAAATAATTTTTTAAATCTCCTCTTTATATTTTAAGTCTCAATTGTAGTTATCGATTTCTCATATATTTATTTTGTATTTTTTTTATTTACATACATCACATTTGTGGAAATTTCACCTTCTTTAGATTCATCTATGACAAAAGATAAATTTTTGGTTAATCATAAATAATAATAATAATAATAATAATAATAATAACTAAAAAATTTAAATTAAGCATGAAAAGACATACCTTCGTATTTATTTAGAGAAATCTGAGTATGAGCATTATATTGTAAATCGTTGTAATAATGTGGATGTCCATCACTCATTGGTATAATTCCTCCATAATTTTTTGGTGTAATTCCTCCATAACTTCTAGGTGTAATTCCTCCATTAAGTTAGCAACTCTCACACCTCCAATATCTCCTCATTGGTCATCCACTCTCCATATTCTTTCCCACCTTCTCATGAGTTAATGTCATGTTTATGACACCCCTTGAAGTCCCTCTTTGTAATACTATAAATAGAGGTCTTGAGGAAGATGTTTTATATAATTGAAAGAAAGAAGAAACTCATTTTATATTGCTCTCTTGTTATTTGTTCTCTATTGTTCCTCTTGTTTTGTTCTTTACATTACTAGTCTTGTTCTTAATATTGAAATACGTTATCAACATGACTACTCTTTTTCAAGTTTTCCATCCGTCAGGTATAATCAACTTACTTGTCTTGAACATTGCAGTTTGTTATTTTTTTTACCAAACTTTTAATTTTAACATTAAAGGTTACACATGCAAAATTAAAATAATATAATAGCATTGGCCACCTTTATATTCATGCTAGAAAAATAAGTTGCATGTTTGATGTACTAAGTTGTCACTTTCATTTTTTTCTCACTATCATAGTTTGTATGTCTCTAGCACTTAATTTTTCTTATCCTATACAACATGAAATTTAATTTTAAAATTGTTAGACAGTAACATTTTTGGTGTAATTTTTTTAATTTAATATTTTGTGTTTTGTTATAGTTATTATTTGGGTTGATGTTTTTATAGGGGTATTTTAAAAACCTTTGTATTTGTGAAAAAAAAAAAGTAACACACGGTTTTATTAAAAAAATGTATTAACTCTTAAAAAAAAGGTCTACTATTTTGAGATTATGTTATTGTACTGTTGTCTAACTTCATTATTTTTATGATAGTTTTCATCATGTCAATTTGTCGATGCTTGAGTTTGTGGCACTTGATATCTCCGAAAAAAATTATTTGTCATGGGTTCTCGACGCTGAGATTCACCTAGCTGCTAAGGGTCTTAATGCTACTATTACCCCAGATAATGCAGTGTCGAGCCAGGACAAGGACAAGGCCAAGGCTATGATTATCCTTCGTCATCATATAAATGAAGGACTGAAGGTTGAATACCCTATAGTGAAAGATCCACTTGAATTGTGGACTGATTTTGAAGGGAAGGTATGACCACCTAAAGGCCACGGTACTGCCTAAACCTCGTTATGAGTGGATGCACTTACGATTTCAAGGCTTGAAAACCATTGTTGAATATAATTCTGATGTATTCAGGATTGTTTCCCAATTGAAATTATGTGGGAAAACTATAAATGATGAGGACATAATGGAAAAAACACTTACTACTTTTCATGCCTCAAATGTGATATTGTAGTAACAATCGTGAAAAAGATTTTCGGAAGTATTCTGAATTGATCTCATGCCTTCGGGTGGCTGAGCAACACAATGTCATTTTGATGAAAAATCATGAAGCTTGTCCCACTGAAGCTGCTCTACTACCAAAAGAAAATGGGGTACAAGCACATGGCCAGTTGAAAGACGGTAAGATCGGAGTCATAATAATATGCGTGGACGTGGCAATGATAGGGGAAGATATAATAATTATCGTGGTGGTGGTAACCAAAAAAGAGAGATCCAAATGAGTCCTCAAAATAATCCTTCAAGAGGTAATTGTCATCGTTGTGGCATGAAAGGCCACTAGAAGAATGAATGTCGGGCGCCTAAGCATTTTGCTAGGCTTTATCAAGAATCTTTCAAAATAAAGAAAAATGAAGGTGGGACCTCTTCTAATGCCCGAATGGAGTCACACTTGACTTTAAAAAATAATGATGAGGCTGAAAATTTACAAAAATATAATGACAATGTTGCGGCAAACTTGGTCTTGAAAGATGATGATTTTGACGGTCTTGATGATATAACTCATTTGGAAGTTGAAGACTTCTTTGGAGATCAAAAATAAATCTTGATCAAGTTATTGGGAAAATAAATAATGTTGTTTTATTATGTTGTTTCTTTTTATCATGTTTTTCCATTATGTTGTTTTTACGTTTCAATAAAAAAATAAGTATTTAACTTTTATTGTAAGATTGTGAGATTTCACATTTCTTATCATGTATTTTTATTTTGTGAAGATAATAAAATTTCTCCAAACTTCAATTGGATCCAAGATGGGTAATGGAGATATATGCCTTCTTGATAGTGCTACAACTCACACTATATTAAGAGAAAAGAAATATTTCTCTAATTTAATTATGAAATGGTCTATGTTAATATAATATCTGGTAGCACAAAGTTAATTGAGGGCTTTGGAAGAGCGACCTTATTACTACTACCTGGGGGCGATATTGGTCATTGATCTCACATAAACTTGTTAAGTTTCATAGTTATTCGACAAAATGGGTATACTCAAAATAATCCCTCAAGAGGTATTACCCAGTATACCTATTTTGGCGAATAACCTTGAAACAATCCAAATGGGGGTAATTGTCATTTTGATGAATCAGTATACCCAACATTAGGGGGAGAACATAAGAAGCTGAAATATGAGATAGATTGAAATGCATTATTAATATCTCATTTAGATCCTCGAACAAATCAATGTGAGCAAGAGGTTCAAAAGATGATTTACTCGTAAAATGTTGCAAATTAGCTGTCAGATGCATTTACTAACCTTCTAAGGGTTATTAAATCTTATATTCCAACTGTGAATGCTTCAGTTTAAGTTGATGTTCCGATAGGACAAATGGTCAATGCAAATGAGTCAAAGCCACATTTGAAATGTGGTAGACCAATTGGTTCCAAGGATAAAAATTCTCGTAAAAAAAAGAAATAAATGATCAGAATGATCACGATATAATGGAAATTTCTCAAAAAGATATTCAAGATATAACAAATAATAAGACCATTGAGGAGGTTAAAATACTTGAAATAATGAGAATAAAGAAATATCAATAAGTTATATCTCAACGAGAAATAGGTGAAATCAAAATAATATTGTGGTTGACAATATTTTTGCTTACAATGCTGCTACTGAAAGAATGCAACAAGATGAGGATATAGAACCAAAATTTGTCAATGAATTTAGACAGAGAAATGATTGGCCAAAATGGAAGGATGCAATTCAAGCGAAATTGACTTCACTTGAAAAACATAAAGTTTTTGAACCAATAGTCCGAACGTTTGAAGGTGTCAAACCAGTGAAATTCAAATGAGTTTTTGGGCGAAAATAAAATGAAAAAGGTGAAGTCGTAAGATATAAAGCACGACTTGTGGCACAAAGTTTTTCGCAAAGGCCTGACATTGACTATGTAGGCACATATTCTCCTGTGGTGGATAGAAGTACCTTCAGATATATAATAAATTTGGCGGTTCATGAAAATCTTGATATGCGCCTAATGGATGTTGTCACGGTCTATTTGTATGGCTCATTGAACAACGATTGTAACGACCTAAAAAATTTGATGAAATATGTGAAATTTGTGATTTATGTGATTTGACAATTTTACCCCTCCCCATAGTTGCATTATAGTATTTCTGGGGTATGGGAGTGATTGATATGATTTTTCAATGCATTTTGGTATCATTTATGCAATATTGTGATTTTTGATGGCTTCGAGAGCCTTATTTTGGACTTATGTGGATATCTTTTGATCCGTGCAATGGATGGCCGAATGGACTGCGCCAGCAGCTCTGAAATATCAATTTTAGGCTGGGTAGATATTTGGTTTGGGTCTCAGTGCACCCGAGCTCATTCGACCTATTGATCGGAAAGTTGAAAAATTAGAAACATGGGTGTGGGACCCACATTTGATTGAAACGATCTCGGATGGAAAATATAACTTCACTAGTAGATCCCAAATTCTATTTTAGGGTGTTACCATGTTTGTTATGATTTTACGGCTTTTAAATCTCATTTCGACCCTCGGTTTGGAAAATTGTGATTTCGAATTTTGGGGGCAACTTTGTGAAAATGATGTTTTTTTGAAAATATGATATCTCCATCGCGTTTGGAACATCGAATTTAGTATGGTTACATAGTATGTATCAAAATTCAAATGAATTTCGGGCATCCCGTCGAAGTCCGATCGACAAAAAAAATAGTTATTGTAGAAAATCTGCTATAAATAGCAGATTTCACCTATTTTTGATCCATTTTGCTCATTTTCATCTTGCCTCTTGAGAGTTAAACCCTAAAGTAGTGTGGAAGCTTAAAATTAAGGTTTGTAAGAGCTTGGGAAGCTAGATTAACACCCATTTCTTGATTTTATTATGAATTTAAGGTAAGAATTCACCCTTCTTGATTAATTTCTCAAAATCTCAAAAATTTTAGGACTTAATTTTAAACTCCAATTTTACTTCTTTTCACTTGATAATATTTTTACCTTATAATTACTAGTTTTCATCAATTTAACCCTTAAAACAACTCTGATTCTTGTTTTTAATCTGGATTTCAAAGATTGTACCCGATAAAGCTTAAAAATAATTTTTCTTCAATTTGAACCTTATTTTTACTCGATTTGACTTGATTTTGACCTGTAGATTTCTAAAAATATGGGTAAAGTGTTTTTGAAGTAAAGTTCTAATTTTGCCCTTCTTTTTTGAAAACTCATTTCGGGGGTTCATTTTTTACTTTGAACCTAAAGTAGCCACTATGGGTGTCGTTAGATTTGTTTTGATACATAGATTCCATATTTGATATTTTTAGAGGAGTTCAAGATTATTTGTGAAAAGTAAGGTCGTGGGTTCGAAGTGTAGCGGACCAGTTTTGATTTTTGAGGTAGGTTATGGCTTAACTCTTTCAGATTGGGTTGGGTAGTAAATGATGATACAAAATTCATGTTAAGGGTGAGAACTAATCATGAAAAGTGGTTATTTCTGCGTTGCACCCTTGTAGGGGCCTATATGTGATGTAATTATCAAAATTGTGTCATTATATGATATGTGTGACCGTGTAGGGTCCTATGTGATATTAATAGCCTTGAATACATGTGAATAATTGTATTGAGTTGTTAAGATGCTTAATATGATACCACTGATGTATTGTGATTACATTCATACTTTATTTGGCATATGAGACATGTGGAAATTCGTGGATGAAACTAAAATAATGAGTGGATATTGGCTCACATAGTTGTGGAAATATATCATTGTGATTGGTTGTAAAAATACTCATTGTCCTCATATCATATTCATTCATGAAACATTGGTACCACCGTGGCAACATCTGAGAAACACTGGCAACACCCTTTTAAAACCCTCCCCAAGGGATGTGCCGGGGAAAAAATATTGTAACACCTTATGAAACCCTTTCTGAGGGATGTGCTGGAAAGAAGATATGAGATATATGGAATGTATATGGGTTGACGAACTTCCCATGGGTCCTGCATTGAGAGGCTTGCCTCCATAGGTGTATACGGGAATTGTGCGACGATCTCGAAGGTTGTGCGTCAACCTCGTGCATCATCATCATATACATTTCATTTACTTTATTGTGTTATGTTGTGTTGTATTTCCATATTAACTTGTCATCTATGTATTTATCGTATCTTTTTTTACTTGTATTTGATGATATCGTATATGCATGTTCCTCCTTGTTCTTCTAATATGTGATATAATATGTACTTTTATTCTATCTTGGTGTAATGTTGCGATATATGTGAGATATATTAAAACTGTTAGTGCAAGCGGTGTGGGCTACCATTGTAGGATATTTTTTTATTGCAGGTGACGTGCCCTTCGTATATATTTTTTATGTTTTATTTATTCTCACATCCAGAAGTTGAAGGCGGCAGAAATGAGGATGTTGCGTTAGTTATGTGGATGAATGAGGGATGATAGGATTAGAAATAAGATTATTTGGGAGAAGGTGGGAGTGGCATCGGTGGAGGATAAGATTCAGAAAGTGAGGTTGAGATGGTTTGGGCATGTGATAAGAAGAGGCATGCATGCCTCATTTCGTAGGTGTGAGAGGTTGGCCTTGGATGGTTTCAAGCGGGGTAGGGGTAGACTAAAGAAATATTAAAGAGAAGTGATTAAACGTGACTTGGAGCAGTTATGGCTCATTGAGAACATGACCCTTGATAGGAAAGTTTGGAGGAAGAGTATTAGGGCAGAGGGCTAAGGTGTGTAGTCTAGTCATAGGCTGTAGCTAGGAGAGTTTGGTGTATCCTGGTTGGTAATGCTAGGGTTAGGGGGGAGGTGTCCTTCGTTGGTCAATGTACTCTATTTTTGTGGTTGTTATATCATTGTTATTTTTATCATGTTGTATGCTTGCGACGTTTGACTATGGTCCTTTGTCTTGAGCCGAGGGTCTATCAAAAATGACCTCTCTACTTCTTCAGAGGTAGTTGTATAGACTTCATACATTTTACCCACCCCAGACCCCACTAAGTGGGAATATACTGGGTTTATTGTTGTTGTTGTTTGGTCGGCCTATGATACCTACTGAGTATAATTGAATCGTACTCATGCCTACTGCTTCTTTTTGGTGTAGGTCATAACTCGAGTGTGCCTCAGATAACTTGACTTGAGCGATTGTTGGAGCTTCCAAGGTAGCGATTGGACATTCATGCATCTGAAGTTTACCTCTATCTTTCTATAGTACTTATGTCTTTATTAGCATTCAGAGATAGATATTATTCCTTTGTGGTTATTTTACTAATGTATTTGAATATTGGATTGTATTAGTAGTTCTTACACTATCGACACTTGGTTTTGGGCATGATTGGTATTTTGGATAAGTTCTTTCTGCATTGTTATGATTACTGACATGGTTCGGCTTCGTTCTAGAAACCTTACCTTGAGATATTTTTATTTTTTTGCTTTTTCTTTATATCAATTTGGGTGATAGACTTACTTGTCAAGGTATGCCGCGATAAGTGCCATCATGACCTTCATTTTTAGTTTATGACAAATTGGTATCAGAGCAGCTAGGTTTCATTGGTGTCACCAGTGTAAAAACAGAATGTCTAATAGAGTCTCATAGATCGATACGTAGATGTTCGTATCTATCTTTGAGAGGCTATAGGATATCTTTAGGAAATTTTTATCATTTTATTCTTTATCGTGTGAAGTTCTTTCATAACTTGTGTTTTGAGTTGTGTTTCACTCTTTCAGCGTGGATAGTGTGGCTTATACTACTATCAATTGAGAGATATTATGAGAGATTTGTAGAGATTGTTAGTCGGTTGTAGGCCTAGTGATGCTCCTGAGTTGTCATGGGATCATTTTGTTGATGCCTTTCTAGAGAAATTCGTACCTTACAGTTTAAAGTATCAAATGTGGGATGAGTCGGATCGTTTGGAGAAAGGCTACATGATAGTTGTTGAGTATGAGGCATGTTTACCTGCCCTGTCCAGTTATTCCTATGATAGCATTTCCACTAAGTCTATGAAGATTTGAAAGTTCACGGAGGGGTTGGATGTTTCTCTTTAGTTTGCTACATTATCTCAGATGGTTATGTTTGGGTTTTTTTTTTAGAGTATAGTGGATCAAGCTAAGATGATAGAGTATTTTTAGTACATCTAAGGGAGGTGCCAAAAAGGTGCGACATTTTGGTGAGTTCAGGAGTCAGACCTCTCGAGGTAGTGATTTTAGAAGTTTTCATGGATACCATAGTAGGCCAGTGCAAGCAGCTTTACAAAGTTCAGGTGGTGGATTTTCTAGTTCAACAGTTCAGGGTGGCCGCTCGGGCCCAGTTATACCTTCTTCTATTGAGACTGGTCATAGAGGTTGCTATGTGTGTGATGAGATTAGCCTTGTGGCCAAGGACTGTCCCCACCGAGTGGTTCGTGCTACTCCTATTCCAGCTATAAGGGGTAGGGGTACTACCAGAGGTGTGAGAGGTAGAGAAAGTAGAGCTCGAGGGGGTGGTCGTGGGTCCACCGAAGCACGACCTCCCAAGTAGTTGGTGGTCGTGGTCAGTGTCATGCTATACCAGCCAGACCTGAGGTAGTAGCTTTTGATCCTATGATTATAGGTATCGTCCCCGTTTGTTTTAGACCTGCATCTGTATTATTTGATCCCAGATCGACTTTCTCCTATGTTTCTGTATATTTTGCTTTGGGTTTTAATTCTGTTAGTGAGCCTCTTACCATGCCTATTCGTGTATCTACCCTAGTAGGTGATTCTTTAGTGGTGGATCAGGCGCATCAATTTTGTGTTATGACTGTTGGTGGGAGTAAAACTTTGGTAGTTTTTTTTGTATTAGATATGGTCGATTTGATGTTATTTTAGGCATGGATTGGTTGGCTCCTTATCATGCTTTCTTAGATTACTTTGCCAAGACTATGAATATAGTTTCGTCGGGTGTGCTAAGGATAGATTGGAAAGGTATACTTCATTCGGGTCCTAAGAGATTTATATCTTATGTTCAGTCTCATAAATTAGTTGAGAGGGGATGTTTATATTACTTTGCCCATATTCGTTACACCAGTGTTGTTTTGCCTCCTTCGTTAGATTCTATCCGTGTTGTTCGTGAGTTTATGGATGTATTCCCTATGAACTTGCCTGGTATGCCTACAGATCAAGTTATTGATTTTAGTATTGATGTTGAGCCAGGCATCAAGACTATTTCTATTCTTCCTTAAATGATGGCCCCAGCAGAGTTGAAAGAACTGAAGGATCGATTGCAGAAGTTATTGGATAAGGGATTTATCTGGCCTATTGTTTCACCTTAGGGTGTGTGTGTCTTGTTTGGGAAGAAAAATGAAGGGTCATGTATTGATTATTAATAATTAAATAAGGTGACAGTTAAGAATACATGTCCTCTTCTTCACATTAATGATTTGATTGATGAGCTTCGGGTGTTGTAGTGTTTTTAAAAATTGATTTGAGGTTCGGTTATCACCAATTGAGGATTAGAGCTTCGAATATTCCAAAAATAGCTTTTCGAACTCGATATGGGCATTATGAGTTCTTGGTCATGTCATTTGGGTTGACCAATGCCTCTATCTCGTTCATGGAGTTGATAAATTGGGTGTTTTAATCGTATCTTGACTCCTTTGTTATTGTATTTATAGATGATATCTTGGTGTATTCTAACAGTGAGGTTGAGCATACGGAGCATTTGCGTATTATGCTTCAGAGATTGAGGGATGAGAAGTTATATGTTAAGTTCTCTAAATACGAGTTTTGGTTGGAGTCTGTTTCTTTCTTGGGTCATGTAGTGATTAAAGAAGGTATTATGGTTGATCCAGCTAAGGTTGCAATGGTTTGTGATTAGGCTAGGCCTACTTTGCCCACCGAGATTCAAAGTTTTGTTGGTTTGGCAGGTTATTATCGATATTTTGTTGAGGGTTTTTCATTCATTACATCTCCATTGACCAAGTTAACTCAGAAGAAGATTTTTTTAGTAGTTCAATACTTGTGAGACGAGCTTTCAAAAGCTCAAGGATTTGTTGGCTTCAGATTTTATATTGACTTTGCCCAAGGAGGGCTTGGGATTACCATATTTTATGATGCTTCAAGTATTGGGTTAGGTGCTGTGTTAATACAGGAGGGCAAGGTAATTATGTTTGTGTCTCGTCAGTTGAAGCCTCATGAGAGAAATTATCGTATCCATGATTTAGAGTTGTGTGCAATTGTGTTTGCCTTGAAGTTGTGGAGGCACTACTTGTATGGAGTTCGTTGTGATATCTTCTCAGATCATCATAGCCTTCAGTACTTCATCACTTAGTAAGATCTTAATGTAAGATAGCGTTGTTGGCTTAAGTTGCTTAAGGATTATGACTTGATTATTCTCTACTATTCGGGTAAGGCTAATATGGTTGTGGATGCCTTGAGCCGAAAGTCGACTAGCATAGGTAGCTTGGTGTATCTTTTGACCAAGGAGAGGCTTTTGGCCTTAGAGGTTTAGTCTTTGGCTAACCAGATGGTTAGGCTTGATATTTCGACATCGGTGTGTGTTTTGGCATTTATGGATGCTGGATCTTCTTTGATGGAGCAAATTTGAGCTTATCAGTTTGATGATGTTGGATTAAGGTCGATTCAAGATAAGGTATTGAGTGAGGAGGACAAGGAAGCCTCACTTGATTCAGATTGAGTTTTGAAAATTAGAGGCCGAGTTTGTGTGTCGAGTGTGGGTGACTAGATTAGATTGATCTTGGAAGAGGCCCAATGTTCTAGATATTCTATCCATCCAGGTGCGACTAAGATGTATCGTGATTTGAGGCAACATTACTGGTGGGGTGGTATGAGGCAAGATGTAGAGAATTTTATGGCTCGTTGCCTATGTTGTCAGCAGATAAAGGCTGAGCATATGAGGCCTGGTGGGTTGCTTCAGAGGTTACCCATTCCCAAGTAGAAGTGGGAACGGATCACCATGGACTTTGTGACTGGTTTGCCTCGTACATCTCATGGTTCTGACAGTGGTTAGGTCATCGTGGATCGATTGACCAAGTCAGCTCATTTTATTTTGGTTCAGGTCTCATTCAATGCTGAAAGGTTGGCTCATATCTACATTCGTGAGATTATGCATCTGCATGGTCTGTCGTGTCCATTATTTCATATCGAGGTTCTGTGTTCACATCTCACTTTTAGAAAAATTTTTAGGATTAGTTGGGTACTTGGGTTAATCATAGCATAACGTTCCACTCCAATACTGATAGCAATCCTGAGCGGACTATCCAGATTTTGGAGGATATGCTTCACGCATGCGTAATGAATTTTGGTGGTCAGTGGGAGCAATATTTGGCTTTAGCAGATTTTGTATATAATAATAACTACCATTCCAGTATTGATATGGCTCCTTTCGAGGCATTTTATGGTAGGCGTTCTCGCTCCTCAGTGGGTTGGTTTGATGTTTCAGAAGTGAGACCTCGAGTTACGGACTTGCTTCGTGAGTCTTTGGATAGAGTTCAGGTCATTCAGGATAGACTTAGAGCGACTAAGAGTAGGCAAAAGTGTTATCCTGATAGTAGACTTCGTGCCTTGAGATTTGGTGTTGGTGATCGTGTTTTTCTTCAAGTTTCACCCATGAAGGGTGTGATGAGGTTTGGGAAGACGGGCAAGCTTAGCCCTAAGTATATTGGTCTATTTGATATTTTTCAGACTGTTGGTGTGTGGCTTATGAGTTCGCTTTGCCCCCAGATCTATCATCTTTTCATCCAGTTTTTCATGTTTCTATGCTTCGCCCCTATATTCCAGATGAGTCTCATATTATTCGTTAGGAGTCAGTTCAGCTAGATGAGCGGTTGTCGTTTGTTGAGGAGTCAATCTCAATTTTGGCAAAGGATGTTCGACGGTTGCACATGTAATACCCCGAGAATCGCAACTTATAATAGAACCATGATTCAAGCTGATGTTAAATAAATCTTAGTGAGTTGCTAGTTTTATGATAGAGTTTGATGTGTATTAAGGCCTTAAATACATCCTAGCTATTAGACAAATCAAAACATCCCTTACCGATTGAATTCTTGAGAAGGACATTGCAATAGTCAACTTCAAACGAGCATATCTCCCATTCTACAAAGAATTTTTGATCTCATGACCTACCATCAGATATATAATTGAATTATCTTTCCAACGATACCAATTTCGTCAAAATCCAATATTGGAGTAAGAAGTTATGGCCGTTTTACTGAGAGCTATTCGAGCTGTCCAGGAGTGATGAAAAAACTGACGGACCATCAAGTCAGTGATGGCCCGTCACTTTGACCGTCAAAACTGAAGCAGTAAAGCCCTTTTCTGGACCAAAAGTGACGGTGGGAGTGACGGTTAGTCACCAGAGTGACGGCCCATCACTCTGACCGTCAGAATTGTCCGAGACAGCGCTGAAGCACTCTTTTAAAGGGATTTTTGGGTCATTTTTCACCCTATTTAATACTCAATCACCCCAAATCAAATCTTATAACTTCTCCTTCATCCAAAACATCAAATTAGGGTTTATTTCCAAGATTAAAACCCTTATTTCTTCTTCAAGAAAAATCAAGAGAAGTCAAGAAATCAACAATCTCTCCAAGAACCTTCAAGAAAAAAGTTTCCCCAAGGTATGTAGATGTTGATTCTTGAGTTTCTTTCATCCAAGAAGCTCAATTACCCTTTTCTAAATCTCCAAGATTTATGTTTATGAATTTTTAATGATTCTTGTGAGTTGTGATTCATGTTTATCTACAAGAATCAAGTCTTGGCCTTAGTATGTGGTATTTGTGTGGTAAATGGATTATGTACTTGTTGTAGATGTTGAATGATCTCCAAGATGGGATATTTACGTGGTTTATATGAATTTATGATAATATATGAGTTGGAAACATGTAAATTTGGTTGTTCATGATGAGTAGTTGGGTTATTATACTTATGCCTAAGTTGTGCATGTGAGGTGTTCGATAAAATGTCTAAGAGACTAGAAATCAAGCATTGTAGTTAAATTATGATCTAATGACAAATGCATGCTACACCCTCATGAAAATAATGACTTCTAAGATATTGTTATGTGTTATGATTGTAGATTAAATATTCATGAAGCTAGGTCGATGGACGTATGGCATGTTGTTATATGTACTCCCCTCCATGTATAAGACTTTGAGAACTATGAGTGTCACGAAATGTCCTAGTTAATGAATTGTACCATGATAGTGTGAAATCCCCAAATAAGTGTGAACCTATGCATGTCTAGTGTTTGTTGAAGGACCTTAGTGAACAAGTGGAGATGTGATAGTGGTAAATTCCCCAATTATGTGTCCTTTGACATATGCTAAGTTTTTAATATATGCCAAGTGGTTAGCAAGTAAGTTATGACATGATAGTATGAAGTTTCCCTAAGCCATGTGATACCCAAACATATGTCAAGACTGATATAGGTATGAAATAGTTGGGGTAAAAACCTTGTTGAATGGAGTATGATCTAATAGCATGTTTTTCCTATGTTATTATATGATTATTATTCTGAAATGCTTAAAGCGACCCTTTGGTGATTGTGATGGTGAATAGAGGCCTATGTTTCTTAAATGCTTGATGCGATGCCTTAAGGATTTTTGAGGGGGAAAGCATGTTATGACTCCTAATTACTTGGAGAAATGCTTGAATGCTTGTGTTGATGAATGAATGATTGTGATGATAAATGGATGACCATGATGATGCAAGCATGATTATGTTTCACTTTTATGTTATCGAGTCCTGGGGGTATTTATACCCGACAATAGAGTTATTTTCTAGAGCCGGTGTCAGTTTTGCGATAATTCCAATCGAGCCACGATTCTCAAAACTCAGTGAACTACAGAACTCTATATGCTCAGACAAGTGCAGAACATAAGAAAACTCTGTAATCTCTTAAATCTCTGTAATCACTATATCACTAGTAATCTAGCCTCAGTCCTGTAAATTAGCTCAAATGTAATAGTATTCAAATAATTCAATTCTAATTTCAGAAGTGATTTGAGTAATCTATTCAAGCTCTATATCGTCAGTCAGATACCATGATTCGATACCTTTTTTCGTCAGATACAGAACTAAGTAATCTCAGCGTAACTCAGTCAGATCTCTTGAGAAACATGATCAGTATCAGATTTAGCTCAGTCTAAGTTCAGTTAAGAATCAGATCAGTGTCTTCCAGTTGGGAGTAGGATTCAGCACCGAGTGCTCTCAAGGATGGCAACTCACCTACTAGTAGAGGGTGTGATTCTTAGAATCAATCCTTGCGCTCCCGAACTACGTAACTAGCGTAGGTTGAGACATCATACCTGCTAGTTGAGGGTAGATGAGGTGTCTTGACCTATTAGATGAGGGATCCACTATTCTCGTTTGAGTTCCTGATAGATGAGGGTCAAATAAAGTTGTCTTTACCAGTGGCGTGGTACTGACACCCTTCCAACTGGGGCACAGTTGGACCCCAACTTAGCAGGCGGGGTATGTCAGTTAGAAGACTACTTCCCACAGTCTCAATTTCAGAATTAGTCTCAGACTTCAAGAAAAAGCTCAGTTCAGTGTACAGAATGCAAGGCTGTTAGATACAGGCCATCAAGTATGATTATCTGCAAATTCAAAGATCCACTGCTAGAAAGGCCAATCTCAAAATTAGTTATCAGATCTCAAAATCAATTATCAAGTAGTATTATTATCCACAGACTCAGAGACTACCTGCTAGATAGGGTTGATCTCAGTTTCAATCAATTATTCTTATTATTAGCAAATTCAGAGACAACTTGTTAGCTAGGGTTGCTATCAGTTTCAGAAGCTTCAGATACTCATAGTCTCAGTATGTCCAGAAATTTTAGAATTTCAGTATATTCAGTATCAGTTACCAGAGTTATTCCGAGTATGCTCAGTGACAGTATGCGCAGTATGTTCATAATTACAGATTCTTTATATATGTTAATCCATCTTTTGCATATTATTCAGTTAAGTTATGTTCATGTATAAGCCCTCGCATTTAGCCTTACCTCGTCTACATACTCGATATATTTTTGTACTGACGCATTTGCGCTATGGTGCTTTATTTGACACCATAGGTTCAGAGGCACAGGATCCAGAGTATCCTCATCAGTTCAGTCCCAGTCAGCAGCAGTAGCATTAACTCTTCTTCTTTCGAGGACGAATCTCAGTTTACTATTATTGCATCAGATTTGGTTTATATTTTCAGTTGACGAAGTTAGTTGGGGACATGTCCCATCAACTCCATAGTTCAGACAGTTTAGAGGCTTTTCAGACGGATATTGATGTATTAGTATTCAATTTTCAGTTTTGAGTATATGCAGATGTATTGAACCTTATGTCCAGTTTCTGCATTTATTTCAGATATTATGTAGTATACAGGTATAGATATCAGTAAAGGGTTAGCTTGTGGTCCTTCAGGTCCATAAGCACCGTGTGACGTCTCAAGATGGGATCTCGAGGCGTTACAACGCACTAGAGTGATCCTTGTGGTTAAGGTCCGGTGGCAACATCGACCTATATATGAAGCTACTTGGGAGGTCGAGTCTAATATGTGTAGTTCTTATCCCCAGCTCTTTGTTGATTCAGGTATTTCTTTTGCCTTAGTTCGAAATCGAACTAGATTTTTAGTGGTAGATGATGTAACGACCTAAAAAAATTGATGAAATATATGAAATTTGTGATTTTATGTGATTTGACTATTTTACCCCTCTCCGTAGCTGCATTATGGTATTTTTGGGGTGTGAGTGTGATTTACATAATTTTTAAAGCATTTTGGTATCATTTATGCAATAATGTGTTTTTTTTATGGTTTTGAGAGCCTTATTTTGAACTTATGTAGATATATTTTGATCTGTATGACAGATGGCTGAACGGACTACGCCAGCTACTCCAAAATATCGATTTTAGGCTAGGTAGACCTTTGGTTTGGGTCTCGTTGCACCCGAACTCATTTCAACATATTTATCGAAAAGTTGAAAAATTAAAAATATAGGTGCGGGATCCACATTTGGTCGAAACGACCTCAGATGAAAAATTCAACTTTGCCAGTAGATTCAGAATGTCGATTTTAGGGTGTTACCATATTTGGAAGGATTTTACGGCTTTTAAATCTCATTTCGATTCTTGGTTTTGAAAATTGTGATATCAGATTTTGGGGGTTAAATTTGTGAAAATAATATTTTTTTTGAAAATCTGATATCTTCATCACGTCCAAAATATCGAATTTAGTATGGTTGAATAGTTCATTTGCATGTATCGGACTCCGAATGAATCCCAAACACCCCGTCGAAGTCCGATCGACATAAAAAAATAGCTATTGCAGAAAATCTGTTATAAATAGTAGATTTTCACCTCTTTTTGACCCATTTTGCTTATTTTCATCTTGCCTTTTGGGAGTTAGACCCTAAAATAGTGTGGGAGCTTAAGATTAAAGTTAGTAAGATCTTGAGAAGCTAGATTAACACTCATTTCTTGATTTTACTACAGATTTTAGGTAAGAATTCACCCTTTTCTTAATAATTTCTTGATTAATTTCTCAAAACCTCAAAAATATTAGAGCTTGATTTTAAACCTCAATTTCACTTATTTTCATTTGAATAATATTTTAACCTTATAATTACTAGTTTTCATCAATTTAACCCTTAAAACAACTCTGATTCTTGTTTTTAATCCGAAATTCAAAGATTTTTACCCGGTAAAGCTTAAAAATGGTTTTTCTTCAATTTGAACCTCTTTTTTTCACTCGATTTGAGTTGGTTTTTCAGATGTAGATTCCTAAAAATATAGGGAACATATTTTTGAAGTAAAGTTCTGATTTTGGGTAGATTATGGCTTAATTCTTTCAGACTGGGTTGAGCAGTAAATGATGATACAAAATGCATATTAAGAGTGGGAACTAATCATCAAAAATGGTTATTTATGTGTTATGCCCGTGTGGGGACTATATGTGATTTAATTATCGAAATTGAGTTATTATGTGATATGTGTGACCATGTGGGGTCCTATGTGATATTAATAGCCTTGAATACATGTGAATATTGTATTGAGTTGTTAAGATGCTTAATATGATACCATTTGTGTATATTGGTGTGATATTGCGACATATGTAAGATATATTAGAACTGTTAGTGCAAGCGGTGTGGGCTACCATTGTGGGATATTTTTTTATTGCAGGTGACGTGTCCTTAGTGTATATTTGTATGCTTTATTTACTACTTTATTTGGTAGACCTATAATACCTACTGAGTACAAGTGGATCATACGCATGCCTACTGCTCCCTTTCGATGCAGGTCCTGGTTCGAGTGCACCTCAGCATGCTTGACTCGAGTGATTGTTGGAGCTTCCAAGGTAGCGATTGGACATTCATGCGTCTGAAGTTCACCTTTATATTTCTACAGTAGTTATGTCTTTATTAGTATTCGGAGAAAGATATTATTCCGTTGTGGTTATTTTTTTGATATATTTGACTCTTGAATTGTATTAGTAGTTCTTACACTGTTGACACCTGATTTTGGGCATGATTGGTATTTTAGATAAGTTCTTTCCGCATTGTTATAATTACTTATATAGTTTGGCTTCGTTCTAGAAGCCTTACCTTGAGATATTTCTATTTTTTTTCTTTTTTGGTATCGATTTGGGTGATAGGCTTACTTGTCAAGGTACGCCGCGACAAGTGTCATCATGACCTTTATTTTTGGATCGTGACAATGATATTTTTATGAAAATCCCAGAAGCCTTAAAAGTACCTAAAGCATATAAATTTCGCAAGAAACTTGCTCAATAAAGTTTCAGAAATCCTATTACGGATTGAAACAATCAGGACAAATGTGGTACAATCATCTTAGCGAATATTTGCTAAAAGAAGGGTACAAAAGATCCTATTTGCCCTTATGTTTTTATTAGAAGGTCTAGATCTGAATTTGCTATAATAGTTGTGTATGTTGATGAATTGAATATCATCGGCACTCCTAATGAGCTTTCAAATGTTGTTAAGTGTTTGAGGAAAGAATTTGAAATGAAAGATCTAGGAAAGACAAAATTTTGTCTCGGCCTACAGATTGAGCATTTGACAAATGGATTTTTTGTCCATCAATCAACATACACTCAAAATATTTTAAAGTAATTTTACATGGTTAAATCATATCCACAGAGTACCCCAATGGTTTTGAGGTTGCTTGTTATAAACAAATTCATTTCGACCTCAAGAAAAATAATGAAAAGCTTCTTGGCGATAAAACTCCATATCTTAATGCAATTGAGCACTAATGTATCTTGCCAATAATACTCGACTAAATAATTGTTTTGCGGTAAGTTTTTTGGCATGATTCAGTTCTTTCCCAACAAAAAGACATTGGAATAGTATCAAAAATATATTCAGATATCTTTGGGGAACCATTGACTTGAAATTATTTTATTCTAATGAATCCAAGTAAAAAATGATTGGTTATGCAGATGCATACTACTTATCTGATCCACATAAGACTCAGTCTCATATATGTTATTTATTTACATATGGTAGCACAACTATATCATGGAGTTCAATGAAGCAAACACTAGCTGCAACTTCTTCAAATCATACAGAAATCACTGCCATTATTGAAACGAGTCGGGGTGTGTTTGGTTAAGATCAATGACTCAACATATTTAGGAAATGTGTGAATTTCTTTTGAATAAGGATATTCCCACTACATTATATGAAGATAATGTTGCATGTATAGCTCAGTTGAAGAGAAGTTACATTAAAGGAGACAGAACAAAACACATTTCATCAAAATTCTTTTTCACTCATGATCTTGAGAAGAAAAGTGAAATAGATGTTCAACAGATTCGTTCGGCCAATAATTTGGCAGACCTATTCACTAAAGCATTACTAACCTCAGTATTTGAGAAGCTGGTATTCAAGATTAGGATACACCGCCTCCGAAAAATGAAATGATGTTTTGATCGGAGAGAGTAAAGTTCGCACTGCACTCTTTTTTTCTTGGCCTAGTTTTTGTCCCAATGAATTTTTCTGGTAAGGTTTTTCACGAGGCAGCAAACAATGGGTATAAAAATATATGTGTACTTTTTTTCCTTTACTGAAATTTTTTTTTCCATAGGGTTTTTCCTCAGTAAGGTTTAATGAGGCACATTGTATTAATGGACATCCAAGGGGGAGTATTGTAAATGATTGTTATAATGTAGATGTCCATAACTCCTTGGTGTAATTCCTTCATAATTTCTTGGTGTAATTCCTCCATAACTTCTATGTGTAATTCCTCTATTAAGTTAGTAACTCCCATACCTCCACTACCTCCTCATTGATCATCCACTCCCTATATTCTTCCCCACCTTCTCATGAGTTAATGTCATATTTATGATACCTCTTAAAGTCCCTCTTTATAATACTATAAATAGAGGTCTTGAAGAAGATGTTTTATACACTAGAAAGAAAGAAGAAACTCATCTTATATTGCTCTCTTGTTATTTGTTCTCTATTGTTCCTCTTGTTTTGTTCTTTACATTACTAGTCTTGATCTTAATATTGAAATACATTACCTATAATCTTTTTATCCATGATAGGTATGCTTGTGATTTATGATAAGTATATAATATTAATCACAAATAATAATAAAAATTTTAAAACTAAATTAAGCATGAACAACATATCTTGATAGCTAAACATTCACCTGCAATCTTTTTATCCATGATAAAATATTCTATGAAAAAAAATATTATATTATATATATATAACATTGTAGATTAATAAAATCAAAAGTTGTAAATAAATAAATGTGTATATCCAAGAGATAAGAGTTAACTACCTACCTACAATATGTTTACTCAATTAGAAAAAAAAAATAGAAGATAAGAATAATAATGATCAGATTTATACGGAATCATAATGTTAATGGATTTATATAGATAACATACTCAATTTAAATTTTAAAAATAAAATGATTTACCTTGTAGATAAACTTAAATTCAAATTAAAATAATACTATAATTATCCTATTAGAAAGAATATGAATATAAATTATTAAAAAGTGATTATATAGAGAGTAATATTATATTCATAATTATCTCCTAATCATATATTATGGTAATTCAACTGTGAGAGGTAAAAAGAGGCAAAACGTGCTTAGCCATAAAAGTAGGTTATCATTAATTTTAAATTCAAAAATTGATTTGGATATTAATTGAATAATTAAATTTTTTTAATTTTAACAATAAAATAAACGGGAGAGAAAATTTTGTGTATTAGTTGCTAGAAAGTAGGATTAGGTGCTATTATTATGCACACATAATAGAAGCCAAACGTGATTATTATTATGATTATTATTATTATTATTATTGTTTTATTATTATTATTATCAACCCCCTTGCATCCCACCCGCTTGCCCCTCCCAACCCAACCTCACACCTCAATAAATCTATTTAAAAGAAAAACAATTATGTAATTGTAAAAATAATTTATGTTTCATATTTTTTTATTATATCATTCACAACTTTAAAAAATTAGATTGTTAATATCTCCCTTCCTCGACCTCCCACCCCCACCCATTTCCACCTCCACATACACCCTCCACCCCCACCTCCACTTTCATGCAATCTTCCACCTCTAACCAAATATGTATGAAAAAATAAATTATGTAATTATAATAAAAAAATATGTTCATTCTTTTTATAATATTATTCACAATATAAAGATATTTGATTGTTAATATCTCCCTCCTCCCCCCCCCCCCCCCTCCAACAACATCAATTTTTAACCCTTACCACATGCCTCCACCCCATCCACCATTCCCCACCCAATCCTCCACCTCTAACCAAATTTATACGAAAAAATAATTATGCAATTGTAAAAATTTAACTTATGTTTCATATTTTTTTTCTTATTATATTATTCATAAGTTAAATATATTAGATTGTTAATCTCCTCCTCCTCTCCCCCCCCCCCCTTATCTCTAACTAAATATATTCGAGTAAAAATAATCATATAATTGCAGAAAAAAATATTTCTTATTTCTTAGCCTTATTATGCTCAGTCGGTAGTTTCCTATAAAGTATGACTAAGATAGTTATCCTTACTATCTCATTGGCTTTCTCTCTTATACCTGGTGTATGTGGTGCATGAATATAATGGTTTTTTTGTTGTATTTCTGTTGGTGTTTGTGGTGAAAAGTTAAAAAGGTTGAATAATGGTGTCATTCCATTGTTCAAGTAACAAAAGTTGGTGACATGTATTCCAAGATTAATCTGTTGATCTGTTTGTTCTTCATTCTACATCTATGGGCTGCTGCTAATGTTACAACACAAAAGATAGGAATATATGAGATCAAGAAAGGAGATTTTTCTGTTAAGGTCACTAATTATGGTGCCAGAGTAATCTCTGCTCTTCTTCTTGATAAGCATGGTAATGTCTATCTTTTGCATAATTAATATTCAGAGGTCGATCCAAGATTTAAGTTCGATAAGTTTTCTTTTTATGGTTCTTGGTATTGAACTCTCCTATTTGATGTTTGTTTCAACCTTTTTGATGTGTTATCTTGCCTTGTTCCTTTCTAGTTTCCAAGAAACATAAGTGATGTTGTTCTTGGATATGACACCCTTCACGAATGAGTTACACAGATAAGTAATCCCTATACAAACACACTATCAATCTATAATATAATAACATAAACTTATGGAGACGTCCTGAAGACAACGACAAAGACTTTATTCTCATCATCATTGAACACTGACATTACTTCAGCTCCAGTTTTCTTATGTTTATTGGTTAGTCCACTTAGAAATTATTAAACAAGAAAATTAGAAAGTATTAAAAACATAAAAAAAAAAAATAGTTCAATTCACAAATATAATTTAGCCCATTAAACATGCCCAAAATCAAAAAATTAAAATTATTAAATTGATATAAACCCAAACCAAAATTTACATAAACCAAATCGAACCATACTAATTTGGTTCGATTTTCGGTGCACCTAATTTCATAATCGAAAATCGAAAAACTCAAAATCAAATAATCAAACCCGAACCGAAAAACTGAACGCCCACCCCTAATTAAGAGAGTGGATGGCCCATTAGGTAGATGAAAATGTGTCTTGAAATAGTAAGCAAGCCAACCGTACACATAATGGATTGGAAAGGATACTTTGATGTGCTCAAACTGCGAACATTTGATAATCTTATTTAGACCATTATAAATGCTTGACAACATAGGAACAACAAGACTAATAATTTGCTTATTGGCTATCATAGCAGCAATTCTAAAAGTTCCCAGGCGAATAAAATCCCCATCCTTGAAAGGGAACACAAAGGTGCATAACCAACATGATAAAAATGTTGTCCAAGATGTATCAACCCTATGTTCATACCCTACTCCAAGTTTAGAGAATGTCGCATCATCTGCGCTTGACCACTTTGCTGCGTTAGGGATAGACCCAGTTGGGTTATGTGTTAACTTTAAGCGAACAGACTTTTTCTCCTTTCTCACTGGAGCTGCCTCATATCTCAAAACTCTTTTATACCAAAACTCTATCCACTTGCTTAGATTAACTCTTGGATTACGAGACTCCTTCTTGAAGATATTGAAAGGCTAAAAATAAGAATTCACAGGTACGAGGGGTGAATCTCTCATTCTTCTCATCAACGCCAGTGAGCTCTTTGAATTCAGACACTACTTCTTCATAAGGAAGACCTCCGATAGGTAGGCCCCCAATTTTATGTAAATCCTTAAGGGACATAGACAACCCTTCATTCGATGCCAGCAACGTGTTTGTCCTTGAACACCAAGCTTCAAGAAAGGCTTGCAATATGTTAGAACTTCGATCGTAGGTAACAGAGAAGCATAAACGGCATCATATACTTTTTGTTGCCTTTAAAGTTTGCTGACTTAAAGCCAAAATATCCTCGACCCATTCCCAGTATCTTTGAATATGATGAAATTTACCATCTATCTTCATGGAACTTCCCAACATATATCTCCCTGGAGTATTCGGTGCCCTAAGCAAGGAAGGGTGCTTGCAACATTCAGTTGACGTTGGTTCGGAGTTTGAAGAGTCTATAATTTAACGGATCGATTAGAACCAAGGTTATGTTCGGAAGTCCAGTTTGGCATATGAAGAGAATTCATCAAGGGCGGTCATGGATCTGCACACCTACCATCCAGTGGAGTGTGAGTCAATAGCTTGGATAAAATTGTACCATTATCAGCTCAATAAGGAGATACTTGTTCTTGGAAAGCCACCATCTTGAAATCAAATTGGTCGGTCTTAGAGTGTATGGAGGCGAAGTTAGAGTGTATGGAGGCGAAGTTAAACTTTCGCACCCTAAGTCGATTGTTGCAAAGCCACTATTTTGAAGTCAAATTGATCGGGCTTAGAGCGTACGGAGGCAAAGTTAAACTTTGCACCCTAAGCCGATTGTTGCAAAGCCACCAACTTGAAGTCAAATTGGTCGATCTTAGAGCATAGGGAGGTAAAATTAAACTCTCGCACCTGAAGCTGATTGTTGTAATTTCCTATTTGTTTCAACCCTACCAAAAAAAAATGGAGAAAAAAAGGAAGAGACGAAACAATAATAAACAAATTAAGAAAACAATAACTCACCAACAGTATCCCAACCGCAACAAAACAAACAATCAATCGGGATCAATGCAAGTTGCTGGAGATGAATTGTGAACTGCAATCGGTATTTATAGGGACCTAAAGTCGGCCGGAACAATCAATGACCAACAAGAATTGGGTCTTACAATTAGACTTCTAATAGAATTCAAATAATATTATACAAAGAATGCCTGGTCTCATGCACTATCAGTCATGTTTAGGATTTAAAAAAGGGAAGGAGGGGGGGGGGGGGAGGGGGACAAATCCAACATTGTAATTGGCACTTGCATGTGTAGTAAAAGAAGATAAAAGAAGCAGTAACCTTTTCGTAAATTGAGGCGGCAAGGGAATAGGGATTAATACAATCCCACTACTATTAAAACAAGGAAAAACGAAGGTGATATCAGCATTGCACGGTACAAAAGTCAACCCATCTTTATTTTTTTACACGAAAATCGGTACTACACAAATATGAAAAGATATATAGTTCGAGTTCAATATTTTTCTATATTTGTTATATATTGGGTCATTATAATTTTTGTACTTCAAGTCTAGTCTACGAAGATCTAGATACCTCGACAAGTTTTGAACTAGGGGTCATTTTGTA
Organism: Capsicum annuum; assembly: GCF_002878395.1. Lineage (NCBI taxonomy): Eukaryota > Viridiplantae > Streptophyta > Magnoliopsida > Solanales > Solanaceae > Capsicum > Capsicum annuum. The sequence goes on from NC_061112.1 coordinate 59,629,542, forward strand.
AGCAATGAAATTTTATTAAATTGAAATTCGTAAGAAATTTGGATTATATTAAATTTAAAATATATTAGTCCCTAATAAATATTGTGGATTAATATAATTGAATTAATTATTTAAGTCCAAACATAAATAGATTTAATTAAATTTCAATTTTTACTGGGCTAGCCCATTGATTTGGGCTACAAACGATAAACCCACTTTGCTAAGCCCAAGATGTCATATTTTAGAGGCTCAAATGAGCATCACGTGTCGAATGGTGTGGCATGCCAAGTCAAGTAAAGGAGTCAATAGGATCATGCCACATATCACAATAATGCAGCAGGCCCAATAAAATAAAAAACCCATCAAATGTACCATGTCACTTTAATCTGATTAGCCAAAAGAAGTCCATCTTCATCATGACTCCTTTCTTCCTACAACTATAAATAGGGATCTCATAATTCAGAAGCCAAGAACTCTTAACAAGAAGCAAGAGAAAGCTCGTGGATCAAATACCGCAATTTCTCTACAAAGCTCAAGCACTTAAATCCAGTTCATCAAGATTCAAGATCAAAATCGCAAAATTCAAGAACAAGCTCAAAGGCCCTTAAATTCAAGCACAAGTCAAGATCAAGTCCATCAAATCAACAAATCAAGTTCAAATTCAAGATCAAGCTCGAATCCCTTGAATTTATTTTTAAAAAGGCGAATTAGAGGATTCAGAGAGATTGTAACACTCACATTGAAATCAATAGATTGATTGTTGCAATATTTTTCTTATCTCGATTATTATTTTTGGTCTTAAAATTTTACTGTCCAATACTCATTTAACCAAAATTATACCTTTATTCTTTATTTTTTTAAAAATGCATTAGTTTATTTTCATGATTAGGAATTTTTTATCACACTTAAACTTTACCATATTATTTTACATGCAAATTAAAATTTATGGATAACTTATTTAATTTGATGATGTTATTTTCTTTAGAAAACAACTAATCTTTGTAGGTAATTATATATAAAAATCTGAATGACCATTTAGGAAAATAACTTTAGAAAAAAAAGTATAAATACCTAAGTATAAGAATTTCTTCTTAATAAATTAATGTAATTTGTTTTAAAAAATAAGATTATAATTTTGGTTAAATGAGTTTGATGAGTTAATATGTTTATTATTTAAAAATATGATGGTTTACTGATATGACATGCTAATAAGAGGAGGAGGAGACTTTTGAGGTATTTAGTGATTTTTTGAGAAAAAATATTGATAGCTGAGTGAAATTATTGTCTTAGCAAAAACAAAAGTGATTTTTATAAGCGACTCCAAAAACATGGATAACAATCCAAGAAAATAACTTTAGAAAAGATAGAAAGTTTAAGTAACGGTAAAAGATTTCTAAGCATGAAATCTCTTTTTAATAAACTAATGTATTTTTTTAAAGAAAAGAATAAGAATATAATTTTGATTAAATAAATTTGATGAGTTAAATAGGTCTATTATTAAAAAAATAATTTAATGACATGGCATGTCATTTAAGCTGCATTTGTTTTTTTTAAGATTCAGACATCTGGATCTGAATACACGTTTAAATTATTAAGATGTTATCTCTAGATCTGAAAACTGAATGATTAAGACTGTTTGATTTTCAACTTCTGAATGTATAAACAAAATTATTTGTATATATAATAAAATAAAAAATAAAATTCAAATAAAAAACTAATTATATATTAGAAAAGTATGTAATTTAATGCAACAAAATTATTATTTGATTGAAAAAAAATATTTATGTTTGTTAGTGATAGTGGAGATGGTTTATAATGGTGGCTGCGATGACAATGATTGATGTCAGTGATTAGTAGTGTTAGTGGTAATAGTTGTGATGGTTGGTATTGTAGTGGCTGTTATGATGGTGGCGATTGATAGTGGTGGTTGTGGTGGTGATGTGATATTGTTTGATGTTAGTAGTTGGGGGTGTTGATTGTGATGGCTGAAAAATGAATGAATAATGGTTAATGATGTGTTGTGCTAGTTGGAGATATTGTTAGTTGGGATGGTGGAGATGGTTGTTAGTACAGATAAATTATAGCGATGATAATGATTGAGGTGATGATAGAGGTGGCGTTACTAGTGACAATGGTGGTGGCCACCGAAGAATATGTGAAGGTTGTGGTGTATTAGTGGTAGTTAGTGATGGTGCTAGTTATGATAGATGAGTTGATCGATAATAGGGATTGGACGGTAGTGATTGATGATGGTGGTGGTGTTGACGGTGGTGGTGACGTTAAATATAATTAGAATAATAAAGGTAGTAGGTGTGGTAGCGATTGATAGCAATATTTGTTATTGATGGTGGTTGTGATGGTGGAGGTGGTTAGTGGTGGTGGGTGGCGGTTGACAATGATAGCGGTGGCAGAGCTGGTAACTGATGATTATGAATAGAGTGACGGTGAATATTATCCAATACCAGAATATCTTTTCAGACCTATTAAGACTTGATTTTAGATCTGAATGATTTAGACATATTCCGACCTATTAAGAGCTAAAATCTTAATAAAAAATAAATGCACTTAATGGTCTGAAGTCTGAAGCATTCAGATTCAGACCTCCAATAAGTGCAAACAAATGAGCCCTTAGAAGAGAAAGAGATGTATGAGATATTTAGTTTTTTTTTTTTGAGAAAAATAGTGATAGTTGAGTCATATTATTATCTCTAAAAAATAAAAGTAATTTTTGTAGGTAATTCAAAAAATATGAGTGACCATTTAGAAAACTAATTCTTGAAAAAATATATGTCAAGTTTTAGTATTGATAAAGCTTTTCTAAGTATAAAAAATTTCTTTTAATAAACTAATGCTAAAAAATTTCTTTTAATAAACTAATGCATTTAAAAAAAAAAGAATATAGTTAGATTTTAATTAAATGAGTTTGATGAGTTAAATGGTTTATTATTTAAAGAAAAATGAGATTTTTATGACATGACATGCTAACTAAGAGAGAATAATACTTTTGAGGTGGTTAGTATTTTGTGAGGAAAAGAGTGATAGTTGAGTGATATTGTGGTACTAAATTAAACATAAGTGATATTTGAAGGAAATTTTCATAACTTGAGAGGCTATTTAGGGAATTCACGTAAAATTTAGCAAACAAAGCTTTAAAAACATCAAATAAAGACTTGAAGCCTAGACCCCATTCATCCTTGGGCAATAATGAAATATCACTCCATTATACCCTTCGTCTTCTTTTGCCTTTAACTGTGCTATTCCATAAAAATCTAGTAAGCAACTTATGTATTTCATGGATGATACACTTTTGTGGATTAACTGCTGATAAAAGATATGTATGGGTTGCTCAGCAATACACTATCAATCAATAAAGCTTTTCCTCCCAAAGAAACAATTTTCCCTTTCCAAGCTTTTAGTTTGCTCCTTATCTTTTTTATAACATTCATAGTAGTAATATTTTCTTTTCTTAAACGAAGGACATCCCAAGTACATAAAAGGAAAATTATATTTAGAAAAGCCAGTTGTCTCTTCAACTTGTTGGATTAAATTGTTGGCAGTATTTTTGGATAGCAAGAAAGAAATCGTGCTTGTGTTAATCAGTTGTCAAGATTTCTTCTATTAATCTCCCAATGTATACATAATCATCTGTAAAGAAGCTTTATCAGCAGAGGCAAAAATAAAGTTATCATCTGTATAAGCTAAATGGTTTAACTCTGAGCTCCACTTAGGAAGTCCAAACCCTTTGAAATTAGCATTATTCAGTAAAGCATTCATATCCCTAGATAGAACTTCAGCACTAAGAATAAAGCGTGTGGTGCCAAAGGATACCCTTGTTTATCTCCTCTAGTAAAATGGAAGAAACCATGAGCCTGGCTATTAATTAGAACAAAGTACCAATTATTAGCAACAAGTCTCCAAATCATGTCTACAAACGTCCTACTAAACCCCATCTTTTGTAGTGCTCTTATTAGAAAATTCTGTTGAAACCTTGAAGTTTTGATGAATGACAATATGAATGAAACAATTTGATATGAGTTAATTCAGTGCAACTGAAAACTTCAACTTACTGATCACATGGGAAATAGAACAAGTTGAATTTGATTCAAACACTTGATGATAAGAAAAAGTAAGTTGAGTTGAAAAAGGAGTCCTACGTAAAGAAGGAGTTTCACTTCTGAGCATATCCTGAAGAGTCCTATGTGTAAAAGGAGAAAGATTCTGCAGATTGAAGATGTCTATGTAAGATAGGAAACATATAACTTGAAGGACTCTTTGTTAGATCAATGAAGTTTTTAATGATTGGCACATGAATGGAACATGTTACTTGACCTGGTCCAAGCATAGGAAGGCAGGTTTCAGGTTTTACTCATAAATGCAGACAAAGATTGCTGAAAGTCAGGAATGAATGAGCAAGCCTAATTCTGATATACTCAAACTACTGATCACGTGAGAAATTGAAGAAGTTGTGGTTGAGTAAAATACTTGAAGATAAGTTGATTTAAAGAGTTGAAGTTTGACTACAACACTAAGGAGACAAGAGTTGGAATTGAAGAAGGAGTCTCACTTGAAGTAGAACTCTATGTAATGAGAGTTTTGATTAAAGAAGAAGTTTAAAATAAAGAATGACTCTTTGGTGAGCTGTGCTTAAATAGAAGATGCATCATTCAGAGTAATTTACGCACTTACAAAGAAGAAAAGCACAATCGACAAATTGACTTCAGGAAATGCTATTCAATCACTGAAGAAACACATTGAAGAACCAGGTCCTAAGTATAGAATCCATCTAAGAGTTTTAGCTTTGATATTTAGAGTTGTTCATTGTGTTTGAGCTATTGATGTAATATTAGTTTCAGTGTGTTATAAACTGAATTAGAAGATAGTCTTCGAGTTGGGGAAAACTCAGAGACTTTGGGAACGCATACCTTGGGAGGTGTGTGTATAGTTAGGAATTAGAGTTTATAATTCCTAGTCGTTGAGTTAAAGGAATTAGTGTTTATAATTCCTAGTTGTTGAGATATAGGGATCAACGTTTATGATTCCTATTTATTGGTTAGAAGAGTTTTTAATCAGTCGTTGTTGAGGATCAGAGTTATTTAGTGAAGTTGGGGTTAAATCCTGTAGAGGTGCAGGTCGTAGTTTTTTACACCTTTTGAGCCGGGTGTTTTCCACATAAAAATTATTGTGTTATTTACTTTCTATTTTACTGCTTACTTGAAACACGTGAAGCAACCCATTCCATAGATAAGCAACAGTTAGGCAAAAATAAGATAATCAGTAGGGCACAAACTCTAACAAGTGGTATCAGAGCGAGGTTGTCTTAAAAAAGGATAGCACCTAAGACAAATATCAATATGATGAATTCCGCACCACCTACTGGTCACAGTAAAGGTCAATCCACTATTATACCTCCACTCTTTGATGGTTTTCACTTCATTTGGTGGAAAGCTAGGATGAAAACATTCATTCAAGAGGAAGACTACGAGTTATGGGATAGGATCACTGATGGTCCTACTATTCCAATGAAGTTAAAAGATGGGAAACAAGTCAAAAAAGTAAGAAGTGAATTCACTCCTGATGACTTATTGGCATTAAAGAAAAATGATAAGGCCAAAAATATTTTGGTCTGTGGATTAGGACCTGCTGAATACAATAGGGTATCAACATGCACCACTGTTAAGCAAATTTGGGATGCTCTAGTAAATGCTCATGAAGGCACATCTCCAGTAAGAAAATTAAGAATTTCTCTTCTTTTCACTGAGTATGAGGTATTTAAGATGAAGGAGAATGCAACCTTGCATGAGATGATGACAAGGCTTACTGCCTTAACAAATGAGCTGACCTCCTTAGGAAAAGCTATATCTGAAGAAGAACAAGTCGAGAAGGTACTGAGGGTATTACTAAAATCAAAGTGGAATGTTAAGGTGACTGCAATCAGGAAAGCAAATAAAGATCTTGTAGGCATGACCCTGGATGAATTAATGGGGAATTTAAGAACTTATGAAATAAATTGATGGAACTAAAGTGCTAGAAGCCCCAGAGGATACCTTAGATCTGAAGGCATTTTACAGTGATGAAGAAATTGAACTTGATAAACAACAAGTTTCCTTTATAGCTAAAAACTTCAGCAAATTCTTCAAAAGAAAGAAGGGAACAGGTAGCAAGAAATGGTTAAATGACAATCTAAATGGATGTTATAAGTGTGGTAAAACTGATCATCATATCAAGGATTGTCTTGTCTAGGAAATAGAATGAAGAAAGGAAAGGGCTGAAAAGGAATTAAAAGAAAAAACCAAAACGAGGAAAGAATATGCAATGGTAGCAGCTTGAGGATTTGACTCAGATGATGATGCAGTTGATGAAGCAACACTCATGGCTCTTGGAGATTCATACTTGGAGGAAGAAGATGATGTTTCTGAGGTAAGTATACTTGAACTTAAAGAAAAGTTGCATTTGTTTTCTAAAATAAAACTTATTTTCTTGATGAGTGCACTAATTAATGACTTCCAAGAATCAGTTTCTGATAGGGATGAGTTGTTCAACAGTCTTGCAAGAATCAAATTTGATTTTATTGATTTAGAAGCTTGTAAAAATATTGTTGAATAGGAAAACTGCTCTCTCAAGAAACAGGTTGAGCAACTTGATTCTTCAAATAATGATTTTAAGTATGAAGTTCTAAAATTGACACTCTCTAAAAAAGAAAAAAAAACAAGAGTAAAGAACAAGAAAAAGTTGAACTTGAATTGGTCAAGTACAAAGAAAAGTGCAATAATGCAACAGAAATGGTGAATAAACTGAGTCAAGAAGTCTCTAAACTAAAACTTGACCTTGAAAGAGCAAACAGGTGGACAAATTCATCAAGAATTATTCATAAGTTGAGTGAAAGATATCACAATGAAAAAGCTGGTTTGGGTTTTCACAAAAGTCTTGATGTTTATCAAGACTTGTGCTATATCTGTGGAAACCTTGGACATCCAACCACTGAATGTCCAGTTACTGCCAAAAGCAGATCCGGCAGTCTAAATCTGGCAAATAAACTATCTTAAACCAAGAAAAGGATAATTAAACCTGGTCAGAGAAACAGGTCACATAACCTGTCGCCTGCATGTGCTAGAAGAAATATGATTCATCTATTTACTCATAAGAAAGGACCCAAGCTTGTCTGGGTGCCTAAATTTAACCCCTAATTTTTTTTGCAGGTGAGAGTGAAAGGAGACAAGCAAAATTTATGCATAAATAAAACTTGTTCAAGGCATAAGACTAGAAGAAAATAAAGTTTCTTTCACTCACCACATTTAAAGGGGGAATGGATCATTTAAAAGATGGCTAGATTTGTAGTGGGGAAGCAAGGGAGATTTTAAAAAAAAAAAAAAGAAAAGCGGATAACTGTGAAACTGATGAGCATGAACAGGAACATGTTGTACACCTGGTTCAACTGTTGTACAGACTGAGGGCATATTAACAGGGAGAACAACAAATAAAGAAATGGATGCATCAATAAAACCAACACAAGTTGCTGGTAATTTTATTAGTAGTTCATAAAAATTGGTGTTATCAAAAGAATCTTGAGATATCTCATAGGAATCAATGGCTTGAGACTATGATATCCAAAGAAAAGCAATTTCACTCTTGAGGGCTATAAAATGTTGACTATATGGGTTACTTAATTGACTGGAGAAGCACCAAAGGCACTAAGTAGAAAGCATTTTGAAAAGAATAGGTTAGAATTGGGGATGATTAAAATTGCATGAACTCCCCTCAATGATTGACTAGAATAATAATTTTTATTTTTAATCTTATTAGCTAAAAAGTTATCCTATTCAGTCTTGCACATTTAGTTGTGTGTCCCAATTTCAGATTTTTGACTTTTCTAACCTAACTTTGTATTAGATTGTGCAGAAAAATAGGCACAAGCAAGCAATTATGACCACAAAGTTTTTCTTATCAGGTATGTTCTACACTGACATAAGCATAGGCTGTCTAAGTTAAAATAGTTGAGCACATCTGTTCAATTCCACACACTTCATCCTCTCAGTGTCTAATAAAGCTAATGAATTATTGAGCAAACTTTCTTTGATTCTCTCCAAATGGGTGTGCACAAATGTGTTAATCCTATACCAGAAATTCCTTCTTCTTTATCAACCAAAATATCAGTTGTGTACCATGGATTTGCCAAGCTTGATCATCAATCGCATGCAGCATATGTTTCTAAAGAATGAAAAAGGGCATGCTTTTCTTTTCAGTTCCTAATTGGTTATTTTTTTTAGGACTTCTCAGTCCTAAATTAGGTTTGACTTATAAAAAAAATAGATGTTCTTGAACAGATGAATCATGTTGCTCTACCTATTTCAATAAGGAGGGCTAACACTCATTTGAAAAAAAAAATAAACTAGAAGCTACACAAGACAGTCATGAAGTGGAATAAGAGGTCCTTAAGGCTAGGATCATGATTTTGAAGCTTGACCTTGATTGATAGAAGGATGAAAATGTTGAAGTCATTCATCAATTGACACAGTTGATATCACTTGTTCCACCTTCCTCATCAGCTCCTCACTATTTGTATCCTTAGCTATGTCCTACTTTTATATCGTATTTTTTAATGCTCAATTGTTTTGCTTTGTTCAGTACTAGCTTAGGTTTAATGTGGAACATGCTCTGTCAGTTAAATGAAATAGTTATCTTTGCTAAATTGACTCATATTTTTGCTCTCTTTAATACATTACTAGGTTGGCTAAAGTCTTTGTCTGATTGTTTTAGTGATAGCCCCAGTGTCCATAAATAGCATAATAAATCACTTTGGCTAGTATATTATTGCATTGAAATGGTTTTTCAATGATGCCAAAAGGGGGAAGATAAGAGGGTTGTGTAATGTTTATAACCCATTGACTAACTTGCTTTATTCTAGTGTTTTATATTTTAGTGCTTACAGGTGAAGATATTTGAATGCACAAAGACAAAAAGTTTGTCATCATTTAAAAGGGAGAATTTGTTTGAACCTTGAAGTTTTGATGAATGATAATATGAATGAAACAAGTTGATATGAGTTAATTCAGTGCAACTGGAAACTTTAACTTACTGATCACATGGGGAATAGAACAAGTTGAATTTGATTCAAACACTTGATAATAAGGGAAAGCAAGTTGAGTTAAAAAAGGAGTCCTATGTAAAGAAGGAGTTTCACTTCTGAGCATATCCTGAAGAGTCCTATGTGTAAAAGGAGAAAGATTCTGTAGATTGAAGATGTCTACACAAGATAGGAAACATATAAATTGAAGGACTCTTTGTTAGATCAATGAAGTTTTTGATGACTGACACATGAATGAAACATATTACTTGACCTGGTCCAAGCATAGGAAGGCAGGTTTCAGGTTTTACTCATAAATGCAGACAAAGATTGCTGAAAGTCAGGAACGAATGAGCAAGCCTAATTCTGATATACTCAAGCTACTGATCACGTGAGAAATTGAAGAAGTTGTGGTTGAGTAAAATACTTGAAGATAAGTTGATTTAAAGAGTTGAAGTTTGACTACAACACTAAGGAGACAAGAGTTAGAATTGAAGAAGGAGTCTCACTTGAAGTAGAACTCTATGTAATAAAAGTTTTGATTAAAGGAGGAGTTTAAAATAAAGAATGACCCTTTGGAGAGCTGTGCTTAAATAGAAGATGCATCATTCAGAGTAATTTACGCACTTACAAAGCAGAAAAGAACAATCAACAAATTGACTTCACGAAGTGCTATTCAATCACTGAAGAAAAGCATTGAAGAACCAGGTCCTAAGTATAGAATCCAGCTAAGAGTTTTAGCTTTGATTTTTAGAGTTGTTCATTGTGTTTGAGCTATTGATGTAATATTAGTTTCAGTGTGTTATAAACTGAATTAGGAGATAGTCTTCGAGTTGGGAAAAACTCAGAGACTTTGGGAACGCATACCTTGGAAGGTGTGTGCGTAGTTAGGAATTAGAGTTTATAATTCCTAGTCGTTAAGTTAAAGGAATTAGAGTTTATAATTCCTAGTTGTTGAGATATAGAGATCAGAGTTTATGATTTCTATTTGTTGATTACAAGAGTTTTGTAATAAGTTGTTGTTGAGGATCAGAGTTATTTAGTGAAGTTGGGGTTAAATCCTGTAGAGGTGCAGGTCGTAGTTTTTTACACCCTTTGAGCCGGGTGTTTTCCACATAAAAATCATTGTATTCTTTACTTTCTGTTTTACTGCTTCCTTGAAACACATTAGTGGAACACGTCAGGCAACCCGTTCCATTAATAAGCAACAGTTAGGTGAAAATAAGATAATCAGTAGGGCACGAACTCTAACAAATTCCACACCAACCTATAAGAAGCCTTGGCCATATCAAGCTTGATAACCACATTTGTTGGTTTACCTCTTTTTCTGATATCAGTTATATTCTCCTGATTCAGCAGAATATTCTCAATAATATTCCTACCCTTCACAAGATCTTATTGGTTTTGTGATATCAAAGAGGGCAGTAAATTTTCAAGCCTGTCATGAATGATTTTTGAAATTACCTTATTCAGGTAGTTACTCAAACTAATAGGTCTATAAGATTTGAGAAAGATTGAACTCTTTCCTTTTCAAAATTAAGACCATATTAGTATGAGTATGGACTTGAAAAGTGTATTTTCCTAAAAAAAAAAAAGGCTTTAACCACACCCAAGACATCCTCAATGATTATATCCCAACAAGTCTGGGAGGAACAACCAGTTAGCTCATTAGGACCACTACTACTTTCCCATTATGCTCAAATACTGTTGCTTTAACTTTCTCTCTATTAGGACTATGACATAACATCTCATCGGTGTCTTGATCAACCATATCTAGAATATGTTTGAGTTGTGATAAATCTAGTGATGTATAATATGCATGAATTGCTTTTTGATAAAACAAAATAGCTTCTTCTGCCACTTAACTATTTTCAGCCCACCCCTCATTCATCTTTTGGATTCTACTGATAGAGGGCCTATTTCTCCTACTATTCACCAAGTTGTGAAAGAACATGATATTTTTATCTCCTTTAAAGTACCACTTAATACCAGCCTTTTGCCTCCAATATTCTTCTTCAAAATGTAAATACTACTTTAGTTCAGCCTGAGTCCTGTGAGAATGGATCTGTTTTCAACAGTTGGCAACTCTTAAAAAAAATCTTCTTTTACTCTCACCACCTCTTACTTTATAGCTACCTATTTGATTATGTCCCCGAAACACTCCCTACTCCATTTGGATAAAGCAGCTTTTATCTTCTTCACCTTCTGCTTCCACCTAAGAAAAACACCTGAATCATCTCCTGTTACCCAGTGTTCTTTGACAACATCCATGAAACCCTCATGTTCTATCTAAAACTTGAGAAATTTGAAAGGTTCATGGACTTGTGATTGCTATTTTCTACATGTTAACAACAAAGGTGCATGGTTAGAACCAGTTCTAGCCAGATGCTACAACTCTAGATAACCAAAGGCCTTCTGAAATGGTTGATTAGCCACCATTTTATCTAGCCATTAAAAATACATTATTTATCAGTTTTACCATTCCACTAAGTAAATGGTCTCTCCTTGAAGGTAATCTTTTTCAACTCACAAGAGTTTAAGCAAAAATGCAAAATCTTCATATTCTGCAAGATATACAGGCAATCCTCCTAATATCTTCATTCATAATAACATTAAAATCACCACCGAGTAGCCAAGTTAATTGCATATTGCTGGCCAGTCCATAAATATCATCCCAGAGATCCAGTCTATCAAGTGTAGTACACTTTGCCAACACTACAATAACAAAGAAGCTCTGGTCATTGTCTTGTAAATTTAGCTTCATGGTTATCTGTTGAGAATTGTCTGATAAGAGTTCAACTGATACACTATCATTAATAAATAACCATATCTTCCCATTTTGATTATATGTAGCTGACTTCATGCCTAGTCTTCTTTTATATTTTTCAGTGTGTCTTGAATCTTGAAAAGGTTCAGTTAAAGCTATCAAACTGAACTTATGGTGTCTCTGGAGAATTTGAACTCTATGAAAGACATGTTATGTATTAACATACCTTATGTTCCATATTAGAGTCTTCATTATTATCATTGAGAAATTGGTTTGGGTCCCCTTCAAAGACCAACTCTTGTAGGTTGTGGCACCTCACTACCCTTTACTTTAGATCTTTTGGCCTTGTAAGCTGATGTCTTCCTGTCTTGTAACATGTTCCAAATTTTTATTATTGTCTGCTTCGTCTTTATCCTCTAATAAAACTGTTTTCTTTTTTTAGGACTGTTGATTTGCCCAAAAGTGTGTTCTTTTTTTAAGACTGTTGATTTGCCCTTTCTCCTAATGTGAGACAATAGCCTGAAGAAGAAGGGAGGGGACCTACATAAGAAGCTAATGTGTACTGTTACTAACCATTATAGCCCATCCATCCCCTTCCCCTTGTGTTGGGACTGTAATCTGTTGTACTATATCATTCATGTCTGCATTAATATATGTAATTAGCTCATCTGTTGAAGGTATTAAGTATTGATCTGTGTGAACTGATTCTGCATTCTTTCTTGCAACAGCTTCAACATCTTCTCCACCTTTGATTACCTCACCTTGTTGATTATTTTCATCTTTTCCTAAATTTTCTGGTGATTCTCTTCTTTCCCTCCAACCTATTTCATCTAATTACTTTTCCTGGGAGTGAGTTGCTTGATAAAAATCATTCTCCATGCACTTCTTAGTTTGATTGGAATTCTTCTCCTGAAATGAATTTGCTTCACTTGTGTTCTCTGTGTGTTGATTATGTGTTCTCTGTGTGTTGATTATTTGTGTAATTCTCCATTTGCTTCAATTGCTGCCTTTGTTTATTAATATCATCCATAACTTTATTTTTATTACTGACATGTTGTATGTTTTCATTCTTATTAGTTGGAAGCTTCTGAATATTTTTGATCACTCACACCATTTTTGAAGCCATATCATTTTCCAAACCATCAACTTTTTCTCCTTTGGCTGAACTCTGAAGCTTCCTTCCTATAAGTATCACATATATTTGCACCTATAGTTGTCCCTTTGTTTTCTCTATCATCATCATGAATAGACTCCAAGGCTGCAAATTGATTTTGTGAATCAATATTACCATCGGTATTGTTTGGCACCTGTGAGCTTTGGTTTACTTTTGCTTTCCCTTTCTTTTTGCAACTCTATTCCAGTCTTACGAATTCCCAACAATTTTTTCACTTAATCTTCTAGGAAAGCAACCAGTTGGTTATGGTTGTTGGGGTTTATTTTATTTCATTTGAGTAGACGTGTTATTACTTGCTGCCTACAAATTTGTTGGTTCCATGTTATCTTCTGCCTCTGTGCTGATTCGGTATGAATCACCCTGCACTCATACCTATTAGGACCTCGTAATTTGCTGTTCATTGCAATATTTTGGCAAGGAGTCATACTGGAAATTTACTTTGACAGTCCTTATAGCACTTGTAGATTCATCTTCAATGTCCATTCTCACATGATCAGGGAGTTTTGTTGATTGTTGTCATATCCAAGTGTAGAGGAGTCCCAACAGCAGAGCCTAACGAGAACAATGACTCCTTCAAAAAAGAGTAGGTAGCACGTTGGGAAATGATATCCAGGGCATAGCCATAGTTGTTCTTCTGCAGTAAACTTTGAGTCATATATCAGCAGTATCGTCTGATAAAGAGGCACAATCCTTAGATTTTATATAAAAAGCAGTCTTTGATGTCAAATTATTGGAATCATCCGTTAGTGAAAGTCTAATCAGAATATGCCTATTTCTGAGGTATCCAATCTGACAATCTACTTTTATGTTGCATTGTACAGGTATCGTGGTACGCAATTCTTCCAATTTGGGCCAGTATACGAAAATTTTCCAAATACCATACTGTAAATTTTCAATGACGTTCATCTTTGTAACTTCTGATTCAGACCATTTTATGTATGGTTCCCCATGCAACAATGTAATCAGTTTCATAGCAATCGAAGACATCTTTTTAGGGCAGGCTTGTTGATTATTCAAAACATTTGGTTGCAAAAATTTTGAGAAATCAAGGGTGGTGGATGAGATGGTATTATCTTGTGTGGGTATTGCAGTTGGTGCGGCTAGTAGGGTTTGGTCAACCTTTGTCTTTGATAGTTGACCAGTGGTCGACCTGGCCACGGTGGATTCTGATGAAAAAGTAATTAGGGTTCATGTGCATGTGGCTAGAGAGGGTTGAGTAATCAAGGGCGGCAGATGATACCGTTTCTTAAGATGCGTATCAAGTTGATAGTAAGCAAAAGTTGATACCTTTTGAATAAGTTTTTTAAGAGGCATATATATACAAAAAAAAAAAAAAAGAAGTTAACAAATAAATTTAATAAGAGATACTACCTGCATCTCATTTTATATGTCATCTTTTTTTTGATCCGTTTTTTTTTTAAAATATTATTTTTTCATATTTAGTAACTATATAATGATATAATCTCTATTTTATTCTTAGTAGGTCTTACTTTATAAGAAAAGATAATTAAAAAATAAACTTAAGAGAAATAATTTTATAAACTTTACAAAGTCATTATTTATTTTTTAAATTTTATGTCTAATCAAATAACGACGTATAAAATGAGACTAGGAAGTAATATGCAAATTCTCTGCTTCAATAATACTCTATTAAAGTTCCTGTTTCGAGAATAAAAGTAGGACAGTCAACAGGGACTGATGAAATAGTTATATAGTCCTCCATTCTATGTTGTTGAATTAACATCTCAACTACTCCCTCGGTCGCATCATAAAGTGCAATACTTTAAAAAAAAAAAATGATTTATTTTGATTTGATATAAAATTTTAAAAATAAAGAAAATTTTTAAATTTATGATCTTAAATTAAAGTTGTGTCAAATGTATCAAAATGCTTTTTAATCTTGTGGCCTTAAATATGTCATGTGGAAAGTTAAAATTAAAATATTGTCAAAAAAGGAAAGGAATCATTCTTTTTTAAATGGACTAAAAAAAATAGGTCATTCTTTTTTAAACGGAGGGAGGATTAATTAATGGAAAATTTACATAAGGCTTAAGTCATCGACACAACCACTTTAAGTTGTCGCGAAAATTCACTTAATTTCCTCAATTAAGACATGTACCTATCAGACCCCTATACCCCTCTGAATTTGTACCATTTAAGCATTTTTTTTACAATGAGCTAAAAATATAAAATGAGTGTGTTACACTCGCGATGACTTGACAACTTGACGAATTAAATTATGACACATGTCAAGTGAGTTAAAAAAAATTATTTTAAATTATAATACATAACAAAATTAAAAGGAAAATGATTTTTAAACTTTGTCTTCTAAAGAAAAATAGAAAAGTTGATAAGCCATGGCTTCTTCACCCCCACCCCCCACCCCCACCTCTCTGTCCTTCCGCCATGGCTTCTTCACCCTCCCTCTCTGTCTTTCTTCATTTTCTTCTCCTTTTCTATTATTTTTTAATTAACTTCGTTCTTTATAGGTGTTTTTTATATCTATTGAGAGCGCAAATACTTTCTTTTTGTGTTGTTGATAAGTTTAAATTTGATTTAAATTTGCCTCATGATAATTTATTGAGCTTTTTACCTAAATTTCTTGCGATTTGTTGATAAATTTTGTGTTTTTATTATTTGTTGCCTCATGATTTGGGTATGGCATAATTTGATTTGTTGCTAAGTTTATTTATTGATAACTATGTTGCAAAGGCATAATTCGATTTGTTGCGATTTGTTTATATTATTTGTTGCCTCATGATTTGGGTTTTGTGTTGATAAGTTTCTGTTGAGCTTTTTTTCTTGCGATGGAGAAAAGGATGAAAAGTGAGGATTTTGGGAGTGAAAAAATAATGCATATAAGGTATTCGATGAAATATCCAAGAGGGTTTGAATTGCAGAAAAATGTGAAAAATTGAGTTGAGAAATGATAGAATTTATCTTACATTTCACCTTATGAAAATAAATTTCATTTGGCTCTCGAATAGTAATCAAGCGGAGAAATGGATAGTAAGAGTGATTATCGAAGAAGATGGAGAGGAAGAATATTTATTGAGTTATGAAAACTGCTCTTTATAGGTTTTTAAGTGCTTTAAAAACAAGAAATGAGTGTGAAGAAATTGGCATCAACAATGGAGTGAAGAAGATGACAACAGTAGGGTGAAGAAGATGACAACATGGGGGGGTTGCTTTTTAATTTTTTAATTAATAAATTATTATTTAGTAAGTAAAATTTTCAGAAAAAATAAAAATAAAATGTCATTTGGATCCATTCACGTACCCACAAAGAGTTTATATCATGTGATGTGCCACTAGGCAAAAAAGGTCTAGGTGGATCACAATTCGGGTGGGTTAGGGGCCTGATAGGTACTGATCTTAGTTGAAGGGTTTAAGTGAAATTTCAGGACAACTTTAAGGGGTTGTCGATGACTTAAGCCTTTATATAAATATACATCCTAACTTTCTATTATTACATAAAATTTCATCTATCAAAATTAAATATAAATATTTTATTTCTTATATTTTTCCTCTCCAACTTCCATATACATATTCATATGCATATCACACCTCTACAATTTATGCCTAAAATTAAGCAATTATAATTAAGCGATTTTAAAATTTGAATTTACAAGCCTTATTTTATCAAATTGTTGAACATCATCATCTTCTTCAATTTATTCAATTTATTTTTGAGGTTAGTTTAATTTCTTGATTTTTTCAACTTTACTGAATAAAAAATCTATGAGTTTATTACATGTGCGTAATTCTCAACACTTAAACATAGTAAAGGAGTCTGGTATGAGTTTTAGAGAAAATAGATCGAAACATCAAAGCAGCCCCGTCAAGACGAAGAAGTCGAGCGAAGTTACTCGTACAAACTTTAAAAAGTCTGTTGCTAAATCTTCAAGTGAGATAAAAAGTAAAGAATCATCACGACCGCGTCATTCAAAGGTATAGTGATTTGTTATTGAATCTATATTTTTTTATCGATTTACGCATTCTTATACATTGTTATATAAGAACATTTTGTTATTATTTCAATTTTTTACATAAATTAGTTATGTATAGTATTCGAAACGTCTTCTTATACATTAATTTTTTTTTGTATATGGTTAGATTACTTAGTAAATTCATGTTGTTATTTTGAACTATGATACATAGCGAGTTATGTATATATCTGTAGTTATGTATATATTTGTAGTTATGTCATTTGTTGGATGTTTTATTTCAAACCATATACATAAATTTGTTATTTATATTTATTGAAACAAGACACTGATGGCTGTTTAATTTCAGGTCATATACATTATAGAGTTATGTGTATGTTATGCATTAATAGTGTTATACATAGCACAGTTATGTATATGACTCTGTTAGACAAGACAAACTATGTGTATTTTAGCCCATATACATAGCAGTGTTTTGTATATGAAAGAACGTCAGGAATGTATATGATGTGTTATCTTTATATTTTTAAGTTTTGTTTCATATTGTTATGTGTATTGACCTGACCCGACCCGGGGCCTGGTCGTAATGGGCGTCCCAAGTTCGATCGGGATCGGAGACTACCCCCATTACCCAACCCAACCTCCAGTCGCCTAGCCAAAGTTGGCTAAATTTTGAGTATATAACAAGATAGCATAACGATCCAGATTACAGACTCTGGGATAGGTCTATTACCGAGACTGATCCAATCGAGTCCAACCATCCGAACCCAACCAATAGCCAAACCAACCAAACCATAACCATATGAGTTCCGTAATAATTATATATAATCTCGAAATAAAAGAGTGTGGAACAAATAACAATACAGTCAATCCGTGTCAGCCCCAATATCAATATCAATACTAAGACTGACACTAATACTGATCCTACCTATACCAACTCATAGTAGTTCCACAAAAGTCTCTAACCAAAAGAATACCAAAATTTGATTGGGACATGCCCCCAACCATAGGCAAAATCAATATCCATAAATGAACCAAAGTATAAAATAATATCCATGAATTATAGCCTTCCGAAAAGATGGCAGCTCACCACTTCAATCCAGTAGTTGATCCCGAATGTTCGATAGCTAAGCAGGAAGAGTAGAACAACCGGTTCCTGCATCACGTGGGGATACACTCGCCCAAAGACGGGTTAGCGGGTGAAGGCTAGAATGAAATCAGGATAAGAATAAAATAATTCCAACCAGTAAAACCAAGTAAACCAACCATATGCATACAAACCATACATATATATAACCATGTCGGAAAAGAAAATCGGGTTTAGCATGCATTTAAAACCAATTACCTGGGTATGTGTAGATTAACAGTCCTTAACTACACACGGGCTATATGGGTCCAGTGTAACCCCCTGAACGGGCCCTGATGCGTATAGCCGCATGAACCGGAGATACCATAAGAGTAAGAAATTCCTAAGTACTCTCACCCTCCATGATACATATGTACAATGTACTTAGGGGATTACCGCGTACCTCATAGTATCATAAAAGGGTCACCACGCCCTACCCCTCAAGTCGGCAAACATGAGTTTCCAATGTTCGTTCATTGAACTCCCACCTTCACGGTTAGCTATCACACCCTGCCATTATTGTCTAATTAAAACCATTTCCAACCATCCAATCCATTATACCATTTATCATTTACCAAGGCTATTAATAGTGGTATTGTCATACCGACTATAACTTACAAGTATTGTCCCTAGCCAAACCTTTTAGGGTAAAGGGATTTTCGTATATCCATTTACCAAGTTAACTTGGGGGAGTACCATGTACCCCACAAGTGTTTCATTACGTTTGCTTGGGGGATTTCATTGTACCCCACAAGTATCCCATTAACAAGTTTACTTGGGGGATTCCATTGTACCCCACAAGGATATTTATTAAACCAAACCATTCCATTTAACCATTACAAATCATTTAAACCATTTAGGTTCCATTACCAAGTTCAAACCATGCAATAGTTTCATTAAAAACCCAACAATGTAATGAAAACATTCTCATAGGCATTTTATCAAACACATTGGGGGTTTAGTATTTTCAAAACCAAAACCAATAACCAAATAACCATTCTCACGCAATCAGTTATCTAAAACTACCATTAAAGCATGTAAAAGCATAATTAAAACATGGAAAAACCATAACCAAGCATTTATAACCAAAACCTCTAAATTATATTTGAAATCCCAAAACCATACAATAATCAAACCACGAAAATATTGTATAAAACCATGACTTTAGTTGGAACTAACAATGAGGGAATAGAACATGCCTTAAACCAAGAAGATAATGGAGAAAAATCACCAACACAAGCCCCAAATTAATCCTTAAGATGAAACCCTAGCCTTTCTTTACCCAAAAGCCTTAGAGAGAACTGTAGAGTGTCTAAGAGAAGTTTCTAAGTGTTAATGACTAGAATAATAAGGCAAATAACCTCCTAATAGAAATATAAGTCACGGGACCTTATTAGGTTAAGTGGGAAAATATCCAGATTGCCATCACTTAAACTCCTCAAAATCTCGTCAATCCATGCCAGTCGTACCCTCTAATACGAGTGGTATCCACCATTCGTACCCAAAGCCATCTACCTTGGGCCCAACACTGTCCAAGGTATGACTCACCCCAAACCATGTCGTATCCAAGTATACGACTAGTACCCATGATCCGTACCCCTGGCAGAATAGAATCCCAAGATGACTAAACACTGACCACCATACGAGTCCATGGTACGATTCGTACCCTGACTTATGGCTCTTGGTGAGCCACTCGTACTCAGATCCAACTTAAGTTACCAAGCCTAAGATTAACTGAAGTAACCAAACAACCCATATCCACCAATATGACTCGTACCACCCAAGTCGTACCCATTCCATAAACTAAATCTAACCCACCAACGAACACTAGTCAGCATACGACTAAGCCATAACACTAGTATCGTAGTGTACAAGTTGTTTCCCCTAGTCGTATCCTGTCCAGAGACCAAAAATCTAGGAAATTTTTTAAGGGTCGAAAACCCAAGGTGTTTCAGTCTCCCCCACTAGGAACATTTATCCCCGAATGATGGACAAGGTAGGTTAACCACAAGCACAATTTATTTGCATTATCGAATATCAATCCAACCTTTAACCAAGTTAGGAAGCACAGATACAAAGATATAAGTCTTTTCTTTAATAAACTTAGAAAATAATGATATGTTCAAGAACACATACCTTCTGCACGAATCCCAGGAGCAGAAAACAGATGCGGATACTTGGACTTCATGTCCTCCCCCACTTCCCATGTAGCCTCTTTCATCTTATGGTTCTACCATAGAACCTTAACCGAGGCCATATTTTTGGTCTGCAACTGACAAACCTGCCGATCCAGTATCTCAACCGGGACCTCTTCATAAGACAAAGAATTCAAGATATCCAAGCCTTCCAAAGGAACAACCGAAGAAGGATCACTAAGACATTTCCTCAAAATGGAGACATAAAATACCGAATGAATGGATCTCAAACTAGAAGGCAACTCTAATTCATAAGCAATATTACCAACCCTCTGCAAAATCGCATAAGGCCTAATAAACCGAGGATTGAGCTTTCCCTTCTTACCAAACTGCATTACTCCCTTCATGGGAGATACCTTTAGGAACACCTTATCCTCAACCTCAAACTCCAAGTCTCTACGCCTTACATCTGCATAGGACTTTTGGTGACTTTGGGCAGCCTTAAGACTATTTCGAATCACCTTCACCTTTTCCATAGTCTGATAAACCAAATCCAGATCAAACATGTCCGCCTCACCAAGCTCAAACTAACCAATAGGAGATCTATACCTCCTACCATACAATGCCTCAAAAGGGGCCACACCAATACTAGAATGATAGTTATTGTTGTAAGCAAACTCGACCAAAGGTAGATGCTCAACCCAATTGCCATTATAATCGATCACACATGCCCGAAGCATATCCTCCAATGTTTGAATAGTCTTTTATGCTTGCCCATCCATCTGAGGAGGAAAAGTAGTACTCAGACTCACCTTAGTACCCAGTTTCTTCTGGAAAAAACATAAAAAATGAGATGTAAATTGCGTACCATGATCAGAGATAATCGAAATAGGTACCCCATGCAAATTCACAACCTCCTGAAGATTTAAATTCCGCATAATCCTTCACCAAAAAGATAGTCCTTACTGGCAAGAAGTGAGTAGACTTCGTCATCTTATCCATAATGACCCAAATTGAATCAAATTAGTTTCGAGATCTAGGAAGATTGGTAATGAAATCCATATTGATCACCTTCCATTTCTATTAGAGAAAATCAATTTCTTAATACAACCCTCCAGGCCTCATGTGCTCAACCTTAACTTATTGATACTGCATACACTTGGCTACAAAATCAACCACATTTTTTTTCATACCATTCCACCAATTTATATCTTTGAGATCATGATACTTCTTCATAGAACTAGGATGAACAACATAGCGCGATTCATGCGCCTCAGCCAAGATCCTTTGTTGCAACCCATCGACGTTAGGAACACACAACCTTCCTTGGTACCATAAAGTACTGTCACCACTGATATCGAATACAATTACCTTTTACATACCCACATCATTTTTCATTTTCATCAAGATAGGATCTAGCACTTGCTTCTCCTTAATCTTTGCACCGAGAGACGATCCAACCGCTTTTTGTACCAACACACCACCATCCTCGAAGTCTAAGAAACGAACTTCAAGATTAGCCAAGCGGTGAATATCCTTCACCAATTCTCACTTTTCCTTATCCGCATGAGCTAAACTCCTCATGGATAACCTGCTAAGAGCATCAGCAACAATATTAGGCATACCTAGATGATAGCGAAGACTCATATCATAGTCCTTGAAAAGCTCTAACCATCTCTTCTGCCTAAGATTTAGCTCCTTCTGAGTGAACCCATACTGTAGACTCTTATGACAAAAAAATATATCTACGTGCACTCCATACAAATATGCCACCATATTTTCAAAGCGAAAACCATCGCCAACAGCTCCAAATCATGAGTAGGATAATTTCACTCATGTACCTTCAATTGACTGGAAGCATAGGCAATCACCTTCCCATGCTGTATCAAAACATAACCAAGTCCCAACCTAGATGCATCACAATAAACCATAAACCCCTCATTACTTTTAGGCAATGTTAAAACCAAAATTGAAGCTAACTTATCCTTAAGCTTCTCAAAACTCTCTTCAAACGCTTCTAACTAAGAAAATTTTGTCTTCTTCTGAGTTAACTTAGGCAAAGGAACTGCTATCGAAGAAAAGCTTTCCATAAACCGCCTATAATACCCATCTAAACTCAAGAAGCTTCAAATGTCGGTTAGAGTCGTGGGTCTAGGCCACCTTTTAACCACAACCACCTTTTGAGGATCCACTATGATTCCCTCACTAGAAATAATATGACCTAAGAAACTTACAGCGTTCAATCAAAACTCACACTTAGAGAAGTTGGCATACAACAGTTGTTCCTTCAAGGTCTATAAAACAACACGGAGGTGATTGGCATGATCCACCTCACTGTTAGAATACACCAAGATATCATCAATGAACACAATGATAAATAATTTCAAGAACTGCCTGAAAAACCTATTCATTAAATCCATAAATGTCGTAGGGACATTAGTCAAGACAAATGACATAACCAAGATTTCAAAGTGCCCATACCGAGTACAGAAGGTCGTCTTAGGGATATCACCCTCCCTAATCTTAAGATGATGATACCCAGACTGAAGGTCTATCTTAGAAAAGAACTTAGCATCTGGAAACTAATCAAATAAGTCATCTATCCGTGAAAGAAGATACTTGTTCTTAATCGTTACCTTATTCAACTGTCGATAGTCAATGCACATTCGAAGAAAACCATCTTTATTGAGCATGAATAACACCGATGCACCCCACAAGGATAAATTTGGATGAATAAATCTATTTTTCAGAAGATTCTTAAGTTTCTCCTTGAGTTCCCTCAACTCAGTCGAAGCCATTCTATAAGGATGAATAGATATTGGACGAGTGTCTGAAACCAAATTAATACTCAACTCGATTTCCCTATCTGGAGAAACACCAGAAAGATCATCCAAAAAGACCTCAGAAAACTCATTTACCACCGAAACTGAATGCAAAAAGGGACTCCGAGTTAGAATCTTTAACCCGGACCAAGTGGTAAAGACACACTTTGGAGATTAATCTTTGAGCTCTAAGATAAGAAATAAACCTCTCCCTAGGAGCTAGGGAACCTCTCTCCCACTCTATAACTGGTTCACTAGGGAACCTAAAGACTACCTTACGGGTTCGATAATCTAAGGATGCATAAAAAGAGTGTAACTAATCCATCCCTAGAATAACGTCAAAATCCACCATATCCAGCTTAAACAGATCTACCAAAGTTTACTTACTACCAACAGATACCACACCCCCTATAGACTCTTTTAGCAATAACCAAGTCACCTATCGGAGTAGAAACAGAAAAGGGATCCGAAATAACCTCAGGATCAAAACCAAAATATACAGCCACATATGGGGTCACATAAGAAAAAGTGGAGCCTGGATCAAGCAGATAATATATGTCACGAGAAAAGAGTTGTAACATACTAGTCACAACATCAGGTGATGCCTTAAATTCCTACCGAGATACAAAAGCATACAACCTATTTCGGCCTGTGCCGCTACTAGAAGCAGGAGCA
The DNA here is from genome assembly GCF_002878395.1 of Capsicum annuum. Lineage (NCBI taxonomy): Eukaryota > Viridiplantae > Streptophyta > Magnoliopsida > Solanales > Solanaceae > Capsicum > Capsicum annuum. Next base: position 59,653,228 of record NC_061112.1, read on the forward strand.
AATACCGAAGCCGCACCACTAGGCACGGGAGCAGAATATGAAGCAACTGAAGACTTGACCACTCCAGAGGTATCCCTACCAATTGAACAGTTTCTGAGCATATGACCTGGCTGACCATATTTTAAATATCTGTCCCTCCCTTCATCACAAAATCCCCAATAAAGATGACCACAGAACCGACAAAGAGACGCAAAGAATTTGATTGTGCCCTACTCTCCTGAGATTAGGTACCTTGTTCCTGGAAATTATCACCACCTTGCTAACGCCTGTTACCTGATTGCTTCGGGTAAGGAGCGCTACCAGTAGAGAAGGAACCAGAACTCCCCCACTTCTTCTTTGGTCATTTGCCACCATCTCGACCACCCTGCTGCTGAGCACCACCCTACTGAGAGAACCTACTCCTCTTACCCTGCCTTTTTCTAAACTCTGCCTGTTTTCTCTTTTTATCCTCTACCTGCTGCATGTGAACAATTAACCTTGAAATATCCATATCCTTAATCAGCAAAGCAGTCTTGCTTTCAAGGATCATATCTCGAGATAGACTAGAAGTAAACTTTCTCATCCTCGCCCTCATATCATCCACCAAATTCGAAGCATACATTGACATTTGTTGAAATTTCAAGGCGTACTCCTTGACAGACATTTTTCCCTGCTTAAGATTCACAAACTCCTCCATCTTTACTTCCCTCAACTCCTAAGAAAAGAAGTGATCCAAGAAGGTATTAGAAAAGGCCTTTCACAAAGATGAATCTTTCATATCACCCCTATCCCTATCCCACTTCTCATACCATTAGTACGCAACATCTTTGAGCTGATAAGCTGCAAAATTTACCCTTTTAACATTAATGGCCTACATCACTCCAAATATCTTCTCCATTTCATCTAAGAAACCCTAAGGATCCACCTCCACCTTCACACCAGTAAAAGTAGGAGGATTCAACTTTATGAGCTGGCCAACCCTTGTGGCCTCCGTAAATAAAACACCAGATGCATCCCACTCAGCCTGAGTAGTAACCAACTGAGCAATGGTATGAATTGACTGACAAAATTTTGCATTAGTTACCTCACCTTGAGGGGGACTAGTAGCAATCAGAGGAACTCTAGAACAACCAGGGATAGGACCCTAAGATCGAGTGCGAACTCTAAGTGTAGGGCGTACTCTATCAACATCATTCCTAGATGGGCCAGAAGGATTTCCTTGTATTCCAGATCAACGAGGCATGATATGAAAAGCGAATAAACAAGGATTAGAGAAAATTCCAGGACTTAGCCTCCAAGCTTGAAAATGGAATACCAAGAAAGTAAAACGTTCCTAAATGCCTTGTAGCCTCTCTCTTTTAAGTATAGCACGCTACACACACCTAAAGAAATTCTACTTGACATGGCTTTGTGGACTCCCAATTGCCCATGAACCTAAAGCTCTAATAGCAACTTGACATGACCCGACCTGGGACCTTATCGTAATGGGCGTCCCAAGTCTGATCAGGACCGAAGACCACCCCCGTTACCCAACCCAACCACCAGCCGTCTGCCCGGAGTTGGCTAAATTTTGAGCATGTAACAAGATAGCGTAACTATTAAGATTACAAACTCTGGGATATATCTATTATTGAGACCGACCCAATCGAGTCTAACCGTCTTAACCCAACCAATAGCCAAACCAACCAAACCATAACCATATTAGTTTCGTAATAATTATATATAATCCCAAAATAAAAGAGGATAGAACAACCAATAACACAATCAACTCGTGTCAGCCCTAATACCAATACTAATACTAAGGCTGACACCAATATTGATCCCGCCCATACCAACCTATAGTAGTTCTACAAAAATCACTAACCAAAAGAATACCAAAATTCGGTTAGGACATGCCCCCAACCATAGCCAAAATCAATATCCATAAATGAACCAAAGTATGAAATAACATCCATGACTGGAGCCCTCCAAAAAGATGGAAGCTCACCACTTTAATCTAGTAGTTAATCTCGAATGCCCAATATCTAAGTAGGAGGAGTAGAATGGTTAGTTCCTGCATCTCATAGGGATACAGCCACCCGAAGGTGGGTTAGCAGGTAAATGCTAGCATAAACTTAGGATAAGGATAAAATAATGTCAACCAGTGAAACAAAGTAAACCAACCATATACATAAAAACTATATATATATATATGTATAACCATGTCGAAAACGGGAATTGGGTTTAGCATGCATTTAAAACCATTTACTTGGGTATGTGTAGCTTAACCGTCCTTAACCATCCATGGACTATATGGGTCCAGTGTCACCCCCTGAATGGGCCTTGATGCGTGTATCTACTCAAATCGAAGATACCATAAGAGTAGGGGATTCCCAATCACCCTCACCCCCTATGATACATATGTACAATGCACTTAGAGGGTTCCCACGTACCTCATAGTATCATAAAAGGGTCGACATACCCTACACCTCATGTCGGCAAACATGAGTTCCCAATGTTCGTTCATTGAACTCTCTCCTTCACGATTAGCAATCACACCCTACTATTATTTACTAATTAAAACCATTTCCAACCAACCAATCCATTATACCATTTATCGTTTACCAAAGTTATTAATAGTGGTATCGTCATACCGACTATAACTTACAAGTATTTTCCCTAGCTAAATTTTGTAAGGTATAGGGATTCCCGTGTACCCATTTACCAAGTTAACTTTGAAGAGTTCCATGTACCCCACAAGTGTTCCATTATGTTTGCATGGGGGATTCCATTATACCCCACAAGTGTCCCATTAACAACTTTACTTAGGGGATTCTATTGTACCCTACAAAGATGTTTATTTAACCAAACCATTCCATTTAACCATTCCAAACCATTTAAATCATATAGGGTTCCATTACCAAGTTCAAACCATGCAATAGTTCTATTAAAAATCCAACAATGTAATGAAAACATTCTCATAGGCATTTTATCAAAGATATTGGGGGCATTGTATTTCCAAAACCAAAACCAATTACCAAATAATCATTCCTATGCAACCAATTATTCAAAACCATCATTAAAGTATATAAAAACATAATTAAAATATGGGAAAACCATAACCAAGCATTTATAACCAAAACCCCCAAATTATATTGGAAAATCCAAAACCATACAATAATCAAACCATGAAAACATTGTATAAAATCATGCCTTTAGTTGGAACTAACAATGAGGGAAGAGAACATGCCTTAAACCAAGAAGATGATGGAGAGAAATCACCAATTCAAGCCCCAACTTAATCCTTAAGATGAAACCCTAACCTTTCTTTACCCAAAAGCCTTAGAGAGAATTATAGTGTCTAAGAGAAGTTTCTAAGTGTTAATGAATAAAATAATAGGACAAATAACCTTCCAATAGAAATATAAGGCCTTATTAGGTTAAGTAGGGAAATGTACAGATTTCCCTCACTTAAACTCCTAAATTTTTTTTCTGGTGGGTATGACTATCCATACCAGTAGTACTCTCCAATACGAGTGGTGCCCACTGCAATACCCCAAGATTTTTCCTAGCTTAAATTTGTCCCTAGAATGTTAAGGGATATCTTCCAGAATGAATACTATTTATTTCGTGTAAAATTCTTCAGATTTAGACTTTTCATTGCTTGAGAAATTGAATAAGCTTTCCATTGATACCAAATTTGCCTAAATCCGACACTCGATGAAGGAGTTATGGCTATTTTAAGTTCCAGTCGTAAAACACCATCATTTTGATCATTAGCGCATCGCGTAGAAGGTTTAAATGATGATTTTCAAATTTCAGTGGACCTCTGTGATGTTGGCGCATCGTAGAGAGGGCCGATTTCCCATTTGTCAAATTCCAGTGAGGGTCCACGATAATGGCGCATCGCGCCAAGTTTCTAGGTCCCATCCAAGGTGGCAACGCGATACCACCGCTTCGCGCCACCGTGCATATTCCCAGTTGGCATTTTCCAGTGGCTTGGTGCGATAGTGGCACGTCGCGCCAAGGCCAAAAGTCGGGATTTTGGTCAGTTTTCCAGTTCCGTTTATAAGCTTAAGATGGGCATTTTGGTAAATCTCTCAACCCTTAATCCATCCTAAATAATGAATTAAACCCCTCCAAAGCACTTTAGATCCACTTTTCATTTAATCTCTCTCAAGCAAAACCCTAGTTCATCAAACTTCCTCCTTAAGAAATCCAAAGTTCTCCATTAATTCTCCCAAGGCAATTCAAGATTAAGAATCCCCAATTCAAGAACTCTAATAAGTCATCTCCAAAACATCAATAAAGATCCAAGATTTAAGTTTTAGCATTTAGATCATTAATTGAGGTATGTGGGGTATGAAAAAGGGTAATCTTTTCATCCTTGTGCCCAAAGCTTGTTATAAATTCAACTTTTACTGAAGTTTAGGTGATTCTCCATGAAATTCAAATTAGGATTTACACCCATTATTGTTATTTACAAGTTTATGATATTCCCAATGATTTAGAAGTTGTATTCCACGATTTTCTTTATATTTTCATGCATATTGCGGAAATTTCTAGATTTTATGATTAATTATAAATGCTTATATTAGAAAGCGTGAATTTTAAGATGTTTTAACATGATATTGATGCATGGGTCATTATTCCTTAATTAAGATTGCTATTTTCAGATTATTTGTGCTATGAGCACCCTCAGATAAGATTATTCTCAGATTTTGATAAAGATTTGACCTTTTGGTCCTAAACTAAGATAAAGAATCCACTTTGTTCTTATAACTTGAGATTTAACCTTGTGCTATTTTTGAAGTGGATTTCTTAAGATTTTGAGAATAAGAATGGGAGTAGCAATTAGCATCGAGATGGGTAAGTTACTACGGTTTCATACCCTAGAACTACGTGCCACCGTAGGATTAAGATTATTCCCATTTCTACATGGATGACTTGGATTATGATCACTTAAGATAGAAGTTCTATTCTGATGGCAAGGGTAGAACAACCCTACCTAATGGAGGCCAGGCGTGGGACTCCATGGATGCTCACATGGTGTATGTCGGTTAGAAGAACCTCCCAAAAGATGTCCCCTACTCTTAAAACGGTCTATTGGGTTAAAGACTTAAGATAAAAACATGCATTTTGAAAGCTATGGTTTTAAGATTCTTAAAGTCTTGAGATGAAGTATTCCCTTTACAAATTGATAATATAAAGTAGTTGCTTTCAGAAAGAACAGATTTTAGAACTGAATGTAATGGCTCGTAAGATTTATATTATATGCTTTATGCATTATGATTTATGATTTCTATATTTTAGATTACTCAAGCCCATGTGAGTCATTTACATTTAGCATGCATGATTTCATAAACTATGATGATATTGTTTATTTATTGCATACATTCTCATATACTCAGTACAACATCAAAGTACTAATCCATATATACGTCTATGTGCTACATTGTCTCATAATGTAGGTTCAGGTGCTCAGTCTTAGCAGCGTGAGTGATCTTCAAGTATCTCATCTACATCCCTGCAGTTAATGAGTCCTCATAGTTCGAGGACTTAGTTATTCATACTTTTAGTTTATTAGTAGATGTTCCTTTATTCATTTCAGACAGTTTGAGTCAGCTGGGGCCTATCCCAGTGACTCTCCAGATTTAGTTAGTAGAGGCTTGTCGAACTACTAGATTCAGTGTTAGGCTTGTCGAACTACTAGATTCAGTGTTAGACTTTTTCTTTAGTATTCAAATTCTCAGTATTGTGTTACCAAGATTTGTGAGATTTCTATGCTTTAGATAATATTTCCACATTTATTGTATTTCCCTATTCATATTTCCCCTATTTTAAGATTCAAACTTAGTAGAAAGTAGCTAGAGTTAGCTCAGGACTACTTGTAGTTTGGAGCACCGTGTGGCATCTCGAGAATTAGATTTCGGGGCGTTACACCCACCAATCATACCCAAGGTCATCTCTATTTGACCCAACACTATCCAAGGTACGACTCACCCCCAAACCATGTCATATCCAAGTATATGACTAGTACTCATGACCCGTACCCCTAGCAGAATAGAATCCCAAGAGAATTGAACACTGACCACCATACGAGTCCATGGTACGATCGTACCCTAGCTTACGACTCTTGATGAACCACCCGTACTCAGATCCAACTTAAGTTACCAAGCCTAAGATTAACTGAAGTACCAAACAACCCATATCCACCGATACGACTCATACCACCCAAGTCGTACCCATTTCAGAAACCAAATCCTACCCACCAACCAACACTAGTCAGCATACGACTAACCTATACCACTCATATTCCAGTGTACGAGTCGTTTTCCCTAGTCGTATCCTGTCCAGAGACCAGAAATTTAGAAAATTTTTTAAGGGCCGGAAACCCAAGGTGTTTCATAAATATTATGTCTGGGATGTGTATTTTGCATACCTATATGTATAAGGGTTGGGGCTCACTATTGCCATGTTCTTCAAATCTTATAGGAATCCATTTTTTTTGTTTCAAATTTTTTCTTACTTACATAGTAAAATTTTCTTTATATGCAAACTAGGTATTAAAATTTTTCGTAGACTTATGTAGTAAATTTTTTTATATACGAGTGTTATTTTTTCTTTTAAAATTTTTTTTGTCCCTTTATTTTATAAGGGTTTTTTTCTTTAGTTCTAATATCTTCTATGTGATTTATGTGGTAAATTTTCTTTTAGGGGTATATTTTTTGGAAACATTACAAATTAAGGGATTCATTAATCAAACATTAATAAGGTATAATATTGTATAATTATTAGACTTGATTTATTTCCTTAAATATTATTTTGGATTAATTATTAAACTTGATTTATTTTCTTAAATATCGTTAAGAAAGTTAGTTATGATACGTAAGATACTTATGTATATTATCATTCAGTTATGCATATGAACAATTAAAATATGAAAGAGAGAAAATTAATTAAAAAACTGGGAGAGAAATTAATTATGAAGAAACCTGGTGGATTTTATGATAATTGCCCTTAACTAGAATAATTGGTGTATCGTCCTAAGTTTATGAGTACTAGTAATGAAGATTAAAAATAACAAAACACATTATATTCAATTTAATTCATAAGTGGGAGTTTAAAGAGGATAAATGATACGGATCAAGCCACGAAAGACAGAAATCTACCCAGAGAAGCAAAATCCGAACAATACAAGAAAGTAAAGATAGATAAGTTGACATAAGAGAATACAACCAATAAGAACCAAAATGTGTATCAAACGCTAAGACCCCTAAGACTAGTATAAACAAACACCAACTTCTTATGGTGACCACAAAGGGGATCAACTCCGTCTTACAACCATCGTTTCTAAGCAAAGATTAATATTGATTTTTCCAAGCCCTACTAAAATTCCTCCCAATGGAGTTCAAGAATGTTTCTTGTCACAATACCATCAAAAACTAAGAGGAAATAAACCTAATAAGTGCTATTTATAGTCTATTACATAAATGGGTGAAATTACTAAAACACCCTTAATGAGAATTACACTCCAAGGGCGTCTCTTCCGTGCTTCAAATGACAAAAACACCCTTAATGAGTTTTAACATTCCAAGGGTGCCTCTTCAAGCTCCAAAGCATGTCCCTCTCTATCACTTGTATTCTCGGGTATACATTAAAGGCAAACCCCCAAGCAACCTTCCACACATGGAATTGCTCTATGGTGTGCTCAAATCGGTTCCTCCATATATGTTCCCGTGCCCTCAAGATGACCAAAGCCTAATTCTTCATGTATTGGCTTCGAATGATGTCATCAAAAGCTATGATGGTCACTTGGCTCGTATCATCCTCCCCTTCTTGAAAAGAATTCAACCTCGAATCCAAATCTTGCAAGACCAAAGAAAGGACAAACAAGCACAACATCCTCATGACATGAGGGTTAGAGTTAGCATAATAAATAACATCATCATGCCAAGGTGGTACATACTTGAAATATAACCAAGGACCCTGCATGTTAAACATTAGAAATCTATTGAAAATTGCACAAAGGAGTTGGCTATGGAGGTCATCATCTCTACGCACATATAAAAGAAGGGTATCACATAAATGGAGTTTATCCAAAATAGTTTCAAAAGAAGACTCTCTTCTTGACCTACAAGTGATAAAACCTTGGTCAAGAATGGGAGCACACAATAGTGAACTCTCTTTGGGCTTTTCATGGCTCCCCTTCTTTAAAGATCCTTTATCTTAGTTGGAGTTCCCTTGGACAATATTGATCCCTCAAGTGGATTGTGAATCTCTAAGAAAGAATTTCCATTATACGGAAGGATACCAACATCCTCATTCAAACTTTGCTGGTCATGTAGACCAAGTAACAAGTTGGGTATGCCAATATCATCATATCCATATTAGGCACCGGGGTCAAACGGAAAAAGTGGTCATAGACACGGGTCTATGCAACACTCTCTTTCACCACAGGCTTCACCCAAACTAAAAGACATACTCTCTAAAATAGCATATTTATCATCAAAAGCAAATAGAGAGTAGAGAAAGGTATCACTCAAGTCAACCTTAGCTAAGGTTTCCTCATGTATGTACTCACTACTAGTTTCAAAATCATGACTCTGAGTACTCTCAACAATAAGGTCACATAAAGTAGAAGAGAAAGTAATTTCCAATAAATGAACACTTTCTCTTTCTATGGAAGTACCCTCAAGTAGACACATACCACCACCATAGTCCAAGGGATTATTACTTAAGTCTTCACAAGAAGCAAACAATTCATCCTCATAGTCATCAAATATGGGCGGGGTGTCATACAAAGGATCACAACCATAATCAACTTTCAAGGAACAACCACCTATTGGGTTTCTTAAATATTCAAGCAAATCAAAGATATCATCACCCAATTGGTTATTCCTTTCCAAGACTACACATTCCTTACCCTTAAGAGTACTCTCATCTTTCAAGAAGAGATTTCCATCCTTAGGAGGAATGTTGTCACACCATAGTGGGTTGGCGTATAGGTTATAGCCTTCAAGACAAGCTGTACCTTTAACATCATTCTCACCATAGGTTCATTAGGAGTAAGCTCATCATCTTTAACTAAGATATTATCCTTAAAGAGAGATAGGTCTATCCATGAAGAGTATTTAGAACATGTAAATCCACTCTCTAAAAGATCATTATCAAATTTCAAAGATGTTTCAAGCACATAATTATCCCTATGATCCAAGCAAACATTAAAATCTTTACCAAAGGACAAGCTCACGGGTTCACTCCTATCTTTTTGACCAACATTTTCAAATTCTTCACTCACTTGAGGTCTATTAATTAAACAACACATATAACCTCAAGTGGTGGACTTGTTTCGCACACAAGTTGATCAAAATAATTCCCACAAGATGATGTATTATCATTCAACACAATGGCTTCAACACTAGGTGGACATAAATTAATCTTACAAGAAGAGTCAATTTGGTCATCAATAGGATTAACTAGTGTATCCACACTCACAATGTGTATATCATCATCAAGGGGCAAAGAATTAATAGATGATGTACTATCATTCAACACAATGGCTTCAACACTAGATGGACATAAATTGATCTGACAAGAAGAGTCAATTTGGTCATCAATAGGATCAACTAGTGTATCCACACTCACAACATGTACATCATCAACAAGAGGCAAAGAATCAATAGACTCACATGTAGGTAAGCTATTACTCACACTCAAGGGGATACTAGCCACACAATCATCATTTACATGCATAAAAATATAAGAGTTAGATATTTTATCTTGAAGTTCTTGAGTACATTCTTATTTACCTTGGTGGGAAGGTCCCCACAAGCTTCGGCAGCAACTAAGATTTCCCTAGTCAAGTCTTCAAAGGGAATCTTCTCTTTTAGCACTTGCTTTCCTTCACTTGCCATTTTGGTACCTACACAAATGTCCTTAGAAATAGAATGAGAAACAAAGTTGGCTCGATTTGGTGACAATTCCCTCATTTCACTCCTCACAACCTCTTATTTTTCCACTCTCAGATTGCCCCCTTGCATACCCTTACTCTTCTCAATCTTTTGTCTCTCATTTTTATTCGGCTTGGAGTAAATGATCACATCTCTTTAAGATTTGGGAAGAATGAATGTAAAGAGATGATTTTCCCATTGGTCTCTTATAATCTTAGGCCAATTTTGCACATTTAGAACTCTATGTTGTGCAACCAATCAGCAACCATAGTATTCAAATTAGGTGAAGATAACCTTCACTCTCTCGATAACCTTATACCCATCCAAGGAATATAGAACAAGTAGAGGTTCTCAAAACATCCCCAAATGGTCAACCATGGGTGGAATAATGTAGTTTTTATAGCACCTATCATCTAGCACAAGGAGGCAGCCTGGAACCCCACAAATGCTTACCTTTCCAAAGTGAACATTTCTTCTTGGATCAACATTGTAAAGCTTGGTATACCCCATGGGCAAATGCATACCCCTTATGAGTTATTTTAAGGCACTTCATGTTCCGACAGACTTCCTTTTGAATTCCCACCACAACGATGTCGGACCTTGAATATGTTTAAGGGCACACATAGTTCTTTCAACTCCACTTATATCATAATCCATGAAGATCTTTTCAAACTTCCATTCCCAATCAAGATAGTCTTCGGGACCCGACTCTCTTATAAAGATAGAAAGAATAGGGTGACCTTGAATCCCACTATACCCTCTATATCTACCTTGGTTTTCGCTTTTATAGGTTTGGGCACTAGAATAGAAAGAACAAGATATGGTACCCTTCGGCTTTGGAGATGCATACTCTCTTCTTTTCATTGGACAACCTCCACTATAGCTAGTAAACCATTCACACCACTTCGATCTTGATAAGAAGTACCACAAGGTAAAGAATATAAATATAAATATTCATACTCCACATGTGCTCTCTCACCATAGCTCTCATAAGCTTTGTAAATGAAGGGGTTATACTTTACACCAATTCTAGGTTCGGAGTGGAAAGTGTAAAACTCCTCACATGCCCCATCTTTATCATAAGAACCATCACAGGGCTCTTCATCATCTCCATATTCACCATAAGCGCTAGGCATTTCATTCATCACACTTTCTCGTTCAAAACCGTAACCCTCATTTTTGTCCATGTCTTGATCATGGCTATATTCATAACCCCCATAATCTCCTTCATCATTGTAGCCATAACATTTCCTACTACAATCATAGTCTCCCATGTCGTAGTCATAATAATTCAAGGCTATCGAAGACATGTTCCCCTTATATCACCTTATACCTACAAAATGAACAAATAACATTAGTAGTAAAATCTCTTCACTAACACTTTTATGCACTCACCTTTGTGATCCTCACAATTAAAGCGGCGAATATTGAAAGTTGCTTATACTCCGGTAGTCAATAAGGTGTCAATCACTACTTTGCATCCAGAATAGGTTCTTGTTTGATCGACTCAAGAAACAAAATAAAATCTACTTACGAACTTGAAACAAAGAAGTTCAACGAATCAAGACGAGAAAAGCACACAAAGGAATAAGACACGAAAAAAATAGATTCAACAACTAAATTACAACTAAGTAGGTGATTATTAGTTGTCAATTAACAATAAAATCAAGAAAAGAAACCAAAGAATCAAAGAAAAGAAACTTGAACCTAAATTTGAGCTTTAAGGTATTTTGGAAGTTTGATGACGTGGCAGCTTCTAAATGGATGATGTTTTTTGGGAAATATTTGTTTCAATTTGTGTTCAAGCAACCTTCAATTTGGAAGAGTGGGAAATCGGCTTTGGGAGGAAAAACACCAAGACTTGGAGTCTTTTTCAAATTCAATAGAGTTTGAATTTGTTGTGGTCCCCCCCCCCCCCCCCGGTACCTTCTTTTGCCTCTTTTGGTAATATTAATTTTTTGAAGCCTTATGACTTCTTCCTTCTTTTGGATGTCTTGGAATTATGTCTTTAAGACAAACAAGGATCATACTCTCTTTCTCCACCTTTTTAGATCAAACTATCACTTTTGACTATTCTCTTTCAACAAGATATAAAGATGATGAAGAACACCAAGAACATTCAAAAATGGAAACTAAGCCAAATATGCTCGGAATTGGGTAATTTTTTATTTCTCCTAAATACCAACAACACGTTTTCAATCCGCAATATCAACAAAAACTCTTCTAATTTCGAGATCCATCTTTCAAGTTTCTTCAACTTCAAGCTCAACAACGATGGATAGCTCAAAACAACCCAGAATAAGCTCAAATCCAAGATCTGGACTCTTTTAGTGTTAGGGAACAAGGATCTAACACTAGAAACAAACAAAACACACAAAATCACCTATCATGGGAACGATTCTAAGCTCAGCTCTGATACCAAATGAAATGGATCAAGCCACGAAAGATAGAAATCTACCAGGAGAAGATAAATCCGAACAATACAAGAAAGTAAAGATAGATAAATTGACATAAAAGAATACAAGCAATAAGAACCAAAACATGAATCAAATGCTAAAACCCCTAAGACTCGCATAAACAAACACCAACTTCTTACGGTGATGGTAAAGGGGATCAACTCCACCTTACAACTATCGTTTCTAAGCAAAGATTAATATTGGCTTTTCCAAGCCCTACTAAAATTCCTCCCAATGGAGTTCAAGAATGTTTCTTATCAAAATATCATCAAAAACTACGAGGAAATAAACCTAACAAGTGTTATTTATAGTCTATTACATAAAAGGGTAAAATTACTAAAACACCCTTAATGAGAATTACACTCCAAGGGCACCTCTTCCATGCTCCAAATGACTAAAACACCCTTAATGAGTTTTAACACTCCAAGGGCGCCTCTTCAAGCTCCAAAGCACGTCCCTCTTCATCACTTGTATTCTCAGGTATGCGTCAAAGGCAAGCCCCCAAGCAACCTTCCACACACGGGATTGCTCTATGTTGTGCTCAAATCGGTTCCTCCATGTATGTTCCCGTGCCCCCAATGTGACCAAAGCTTGATTCTTCGTGTATTGACTTCGAATGATATCATCAAAAGATATGATGGTCACTTGGCTCGTATCAATAACAAATCTTACCTTGTTTTTATGGGGAAGATAGATTGTTTGTAATAAACCTTTGGGCCTTGGTTCATAAGTAGCGACTAAAATATTCTTTTTAAAAATAATTTGATGTTTTAAAATACACAAATAAAAATAAAATTATTTTTAATATAGTAGGCAAGTAAAGTGTAGGATACATTTAAAGCAATTTATAGTATCTCTGTCTGTCCTCACTTTCCTTTAATTAGTCCCCCGATCTAATGCATCGAAAAGCGCAAATATTGTATAGGAAAGTGAATTGAGCCACATCCTAAACTTAGGAATTCTTTATTTTTTGATAAGTAGAGATAAAACATGCTCAGGTTAGGAATTAGGATCGAGAATTTGAATGCTTAATGCCCTATAAATTTCATTGACAAAAGCATGAAAAATAATCAATTTCTTGTACTATCAATTAATCTTGCAAAGAATTAAATCAATCAGTTGTACCTATGTGGGACATTTTGGTTACATACAGGTCATAAAATTACACACACATACTTATAGAAGTATTACAGTATAAAAAATTGCACTATATTAGGCACTCTTTGAATGAATTCGACATCGTTTGACAGAAAGAATCTTTAGAAATTTTTAAAAATGAAAAAGACATTTCCAACTATATATGAAAAAGAATTCAAATGAGATTTTGTGCTTACATTCGACTAGCAGGTAACGACCCCATACCATTGGCAATCTCTCTGAGAGAAAACTTCTGAATTTTTCCAGTTGCTGTTTTTGGAAGTTCATCCATGAAAATTACAGTCTTTGGTATCATATAATGTGGCAATCTTTCTCTACAGAAATCAATAATTTCTTTCTCCTTTGGCTTTTGTTTCAATTCCACTTTCAAACTAACAAAAGCACAAGGCGTTTCACCCCAAAATTCATCTGGCCTTGCCACAACTGCTGCCTCATTAATAAATGTGTTTGAATAAAGCACTGATTCTACTTCAACACTGCTCACATTTTCACCTCCACTAATAATAATGTCTTTTGATCTGTCTTTAATTTCCAAGTACCCATCTGGGTGTATCACTGCTACATCCCCGGTGTAAAGCCAGTCATTTTTCATGCACTTTGATGTAGCTTCTTGATTTTTCAAATAACCTAACATTATGCATCCACCCCTTAATACTATCTCCCCCATTGTTAGTCCGTCCCTCTTCACACTGACTCCAGATTCTGGATCCACCACGTCGACTTCAGTCATTCCTAAGCTCTTAATCCCTTGTCTTGACTTCAGTTTCGCCTTCACATTCGCAGTTAATTTGTTCCACTTAGGCTTCCAAATACACGACACCACCACCCCTGCCACCTCTGTCATCCCATACCCGTGATTCACGATGAATCCCAATGATTCTACTCGAAGAACAACGGGGGCAGGGGGGGGAGCGCCACCAGTACGGAAGTGGACCGGATTTTTTAAGGACTTAGCACAGGGAGAATTGGCTAGCATAGTGAGTACCACGGGTGCACCACACATATGTGTGACATTATATTTGGCTATGGCATGAAACACAACATTAGCATCGAATTTTCGAAGACAAACGCTGGTCCCACCAACTACAGCCATACCCCATGTGTAACTCCATCCATTGGAATGGAACATTGGCAGTGTCCATAGATACACTGGCTGACTTGGTACATACCAATCGATTAAAGAATCGACCGTTATAATAAAAAGAGATCTATGAGAATGTACCACTCCTTTAGGTGAAGATGTTGTCCCTGAAGTGTAGTTCAATGTCATGGGGTCCCAGTCATTTTCAGGTCGAATCCAATGGAAATTTGAATCCCCCTTCACCAGCATTGCCTCATAAGTAGTGCATTCATCAAAATCTAAGTTTCTTGAAAATGAAACCGAGCTTTCATCTTCAATAAGGACAAGAACTGGAGGGTTCATGTTAGATGGAAACAATGAAATTGATTGAAGTACCAAAGAATATAGCTGGCAATCAACAAAGAGGAGCTTGGATTCACTATGTTGGAGCAGAACAGAGATGGTTTTAGCATCGAGGCGAGTGTTGATGTTGTTGAGGACAGCACCAGCCATCGGGATAGCAAATTGGAGCTCCAATGTGGCAGGGATATTAGGAGCCAAAACAGAAACGACTTGGCCTTTTTTGATGCCAATGAGGGAAGAAATTGAGGAAGCGAGGCGTAGGCATCGGGCAAATGTTTCGGACCAAGTGTAACTAGTGGAGTTATAGACAATGGAAATACTTTCCCCATAAGCTACAGCAGCTCTTTCCAAGAATGTTAATGGAGTAAGGGGAGATGAATTGACACAACTTGGTTTAAGTTGATCCATATAAATATATGTTACTGTAGAGCTGTCTCTTTCTTCTACAAGGTTCGACAGATTTGAGTAGTGTAATGTAACTTGAGAGGTTTTCGGCTTTAATACTGAAGGGAAATGGAGATAAAATTGGCCACTTAAGGCTGAAATGTTCTGCTAGCCCATTGATGAATGAGCATGATCCTGATACAGATAGATAAAGGGTGTTTCTAGATCCAAGAATTGTATGAAAATAAACTGAACGAAGGATAATGTTTAGAATTATTTTTTTTTATGGAGCTTTTAAGTCTGTGTCTTTAGACGGTCGAAATTTATTGCAGTGACGAGATTTTAGTTGAGGTAGAATATCGACTATTTGGAATTTGCTGGCTCTCATAAATTCTCACCAAGTTTCATAAGGGGCTTCTTATTTTCTTTGCTTTTATTTTGAGGTAGGAGAAGTTCAAATGCACCCACACCATGTGCGGGAGTAACTTCCAACAATATCAACTTGCTGGACTCATGCAACATTGCCAAACTTCAAACAGGACCATGTGGTTTTGGATGATATTAAAAGAGAGGACATACCATTTTAAGTAACCGAACAAGTTCTTTCTCATCTATAGGATTTGTGTGCTACTACATTGTTATTTCCTTGCAAGTACTTTGAAGTGTAAGATTAGAACACTAATTCAATTTCCCTTCTTTACTAGGGGCCCTCCAGACAAACAGACAAATAAAGTAAAAGGGATCGGAAAGGGAACATCTTCTCTGAATAGTGAATACTGCACCTCGCCCCCAAAGGGCACGCCTTACTAAGCTTAACCTAGGAGATTACTTTTGGAAAAATTAGATAAAATGTCCATTTAACCCAATTATCATTTATTACATAATATGGCCATTCGGACAACATTCTTGCCTGCGACCTGTAGATGAAAAATTATCATTTTTTGTTATTGAGGAGGAGGATGACTATTTCTGAAAATCAGTGCCGACTCACGCCAGGATGCTCGACTATAGAAGCAAACCTGTCAAACGGGCCGGGTTGACCCAGCCCACTTAAAAAAATCAGCTCGGTTTGACCCGGCCAGGTCAGCCCATGAACGATAGGGTATCGAGTCCCGGATCGGATTATTTTTTGGATTGGATCCGATTAACCTAGCCCAGCCCGGTTAGCTTTTTTAAAAAAAAAATGGATTTTAATAAAAAAAGGCCGTTGGGCCAACGGTAATATAGCCGTTGGGAGCCCAAAACGGCTAAAATTTCCTTTTTATTAAAAGAAAAAATTTTTTTTAAAATAAATTATTTTTTTAAACCCCAAAAAATTCCTATAAATACCCTCTACTTTCAAATCATTTTCCACACAATTTTTTATTCTCTCAAATTTCATTCTCTCTCAAATCTCAATTCTCAAATATTTTATATATTTCTATAGTGCTCACTTTAATTTTTTAGTTTTGCGATTACAAAGTACGAGTAAAAGTTTTTAAAGCCGCAACCTTCGGATACTTCCAAAATTTGGTATTATCGTTCCATCTCCTGCGTTTAATTTTTAATTAGTGTATTAATTGTTGAATATTTAATTTTATTATATTTGTGTATTTTGAATTTTTTTAGTTTAATTTATATTATGGATACATTAAGAAACCTCGCGACTAAAGGTGTTAAAAATTTTTATCCCGGAAGTGGTAGTGGTAGTAAAAAGTGAATTACTAGCGGTAGAGGTACTTCAAGTAGTAGATATACCTATGTGCCTCCGCATCCGGTACCGCTTAGTCAACCTTTTGAGGAAGAAATAGGTGTAGGTGCTTACGATATGGATTATGTAGAAGCTCAGAAAAATTATAGTATAAAAGAAGAAAATGAAGTAGATGTTGTTAATTTAGACGAAGATGATGAAAATATTGGTGAGACACCCGCAGTAGAAAATGCTAACGTTAGATCTGAATCGGTTAATCTCCCTCCCTGTGCCCCAAGAGCTCGTAAACCAACTAGTATTGCATGACAATTTTTTAAACGTATATCAGATATTGAGGTGCAATGCAATATTTGTCAATAAATATATAAGCATAAAAGAGGAGGCAAGCAAGGGGATACGGGTATGTTAATGAGACATATAAATGATAATCACGATAGAGAGTTAAAAATTACAAAAGGTGGTGATGATGTTGGTGGGCCAACACAAACTAGAATGGACTCACCAACCGGCCAGGTAATGAAGAAGTATAATAAATTGAGGGATCTGGAAGAAATAGCTAAAATGATAGCTGTGGGTTGTTTGCCTTTTAGTTTTTCTTCTTCTGGTGTCTTTATTCATTATATTCAAGTAATTTATAATCTTATGTATAATGGTATTCCTAGAAGTACTAGTCGGGCCGATATTTTTAGACTTCATACATAATATTATTTTTATTTATCAACATTGTTAAAAAATATTCAATGTAGAATGTCCCTAACTTCTGATCTTGGTCGTGCTGTAAATAAAAATAATTATTTAACCGTTACTTGTCACTGGATAGATAGTAATTTTGTTATGCAAAAACGTATTCTTGTTTTTTTATATGATGAAGATCGTAAACATACTGGACATTTTATTACTGATTCGATTGCTAAAGTTGCTGAATTTTATGGTATTGAAAATAAAATCTTATGTATTACTTTTGATAATGCTTCTAACAACAAGACTGCTATTAAAAAGTTAAAATCTAAGTTATCACCGCCGTTACCTAAAATTTTTCATGTTAAGTGTGCTTGTCATATATATAATTTAATTGTAAGAGACGACCTTGAGTTTTTTGAGTTTTATATTGAAAAAATCCGGCTTGCCGTTGGTTTTATTCAAGGAAATAATTGAAGATCAAGAATTAGGGACTTTAAGCTTAAATGTGAACAAAATGGAGTTGCACCGATATTGATGCCTGAAGAATGTTATACTAGATTGAATGCTACATATGATTTTTTAAATACTTGTTATAAATATAGAGTTCATATTATACTATCTTTTAACCAACATTGTGGTTCTTTTGCTGATTCTGCTAATTGCATGCTACATGATTCTGATTGGGTTGTAGTTAATGATCTTGTTAAGTTTTCATAAAAAATTTATATAGCTACGGTTGAATTTTTCGGTGCTTATTATCCCACTGTTTGTAATATTTTGGCATATATAGCCGATATTTCTGCTTTGCTCAAAGAATATAAAAATAAAGAAGGTTACAAAGAAGCTGTTGGTGTCATGTTTGCTAAATTTAAAAAGTATTTCTTTTCGATTTCCCCTATTTACTTGGTTGATACTATGCTAAATCCGTGTATGAAATATACTACTATGTTCCACTTTAGTACTGTTATTTATTCTAACTTAGAGATAAATACTAATAATGATTCTGAACAAGTACAACCTGATTTGTGGACGGCTATGGGTGATGCAACGCTTACATAGATAAATTATATAACCACTATGCTGATTCAGTTGATTTAGCTGTACCAACAAATATCACTTCAATTGTCGCTCCTCATCCTCTCGAGGAGCCATCATCTTCTAAAAAGTCGGTACATAGTGGTTTTCTTGATTCCTTTTATGATTTACCTTGTTGGACCAGTGTTGAGGAGGGAGCTTACATCAATTTATCGGGAAGAGCTTAAGTATTATCTTCAATCGCCGCTAGAGGATCGCAGACGACGGATCAACACGTTGAATTGGCGGAGGAGTAAGTATATACCTATATATTTAGTGTGTGTATATATTGTAGTATATATATCTTGTAGTATATTTTATTTAAAGTAGTATGTATATATTGAATGGTACGTATATATGTGTGTATATCTTCTATAGACATATATATTTAACGTATATATGAGTATATGTTTTATAAATTAGTATATAACTATATATAGTGTGTGTGTGTATATTGTAGTATATTTTATTTTAAATAGTACGTATATATTGAATGGTACGTATATATGTGTGTATATCTTCTATAGACGTATATATTTAACGTATACATGTGTATATATGTTTTATAAATTAGTATATAACTATATATATATAGTGTGTGTATATATTGTAGTATATATATTGTAGTATATTTTATTTTAGTATGTATATATTGAATGGTACGTATATATGTGTGTATATCTTCTATAGACGTATATATTTAACGTATACATGTGTATATGTTTTATAAATTAGTATATAACTATATATATATAGTGTATGTATATATTGTAGTATATATATTGTAGTATATTTTATTTAAAGTAGTACGTATTTATTGAATGGTACGTATATGTGTGTGTATATCTTCTATAAACGTATATATTTAACGTATACATATATATATGTTTTATAAATTAGTATATAACTATATATATAGTGTATCTATATATTGTAGTATATTTTATTTAAAGCAGTATGTATATATTGAACGATACGTATATATGTGTGTGTATCTTCTATAGATGTATGTATTTAACATTACATGTGTATATATTTTATAAATTAGTATATAACTATATATATAGTATGTGTATATATTGTAGTATATTTTATTTAAAGTAGTATGTATATATATTGAATGGTATGTATATATGTGTGTATATCTTCTATAGACGTATATATTTAACGTATACATGTGTATATGTTTTATAAATTAGTATATAACTATATATTTAGTGTGTGTGTGTGTATATTGTAGTATATCTATTGTAGTATATTTTATTTAAAGAAGTACGTATATATTGAATGGTACGTATACATGTGTATATATCTTCTATAGGCGTATATATTTAACGTATACATGTGTATATGTTTTATAAATTAGTATATAACTATTTATTTAGTGTGTGTATATATTGCAGTATATATATTGTAGTATATTTTATTTAAAGTAGTATGTATATATTGAATGGTACGTATATATGTGTGTATATCTTCTATAGGCGTATATATTTAACGTATACATATGTATATGTTTTATAAATTAGTATATAACTATTTATTTAGTGTGTGTATATATTGTAGTATATTTTATTTAAAGTAGTACGT
>NC_061112.1:59673694-59707780 GCF_002878395.1 Capsicum annuum
ATATAGTGTGTGTGTGTGTATATTGTAGTATATTTTATTTAAAGTAGTATGTATATATTGAATAGTACGTATATATGTGTATATATCTTCTAGACATATATATTTAACGTATACATGTGTATATGTTTTATAAATTAGTATATAACTATATATTTAGTGTGTGTATATTGTGTAGTATATATATTGTAGTATCTTTTATTTAAAGTAGTACGTATATATTGAATGGTACGTATATATGTGTGTAAATCTTCTATAGACGTATATATTTAACGTATACATGTGTATATATTTTATAAATTAGTATATAACTATATATATAGTGTGTGTATATATTGTAGTATATATATATATATATATCGTAGTATATGTTATATTTATAGTAGTATATATATTTAACTAAAGTATAGTCGTATACACAATTACATGTATAATTGTGTATATGTATTATGTGTATATATTTTTTAAATTCTAATGTAGTATATACTACATATATAGTGTATATATATTGATTAACGTATTTCAAATGTATATAGGTGGGTATATATAGTGTATATTGGAGAAAAAACTTTTTTTTTGGTTTTTGGCCAGTTTTGACTGAATTTTTAACCAATTTGACCGGGTTTAGGTGAGTTGGATCGGGTTGGGTTAAGGAGGCTGGTTCAAGGTTGTTTTTAAAAATTTTACTGTTGGGCCCAAAACCGAACCGACCCGTTTAACCAGTCCCAGATTCGGACCGGCTCATAATCCGATTAAATTTCACGAGCCAGTTCTGAATTGATTCGGCCTGGCCCACTTAACACCCTTATATAGAGGTTATTCATCTCGGTAGGAGATTGATGGAGCAGTATAGAAGAGGATGAAGGACTTGTGTATGAGGTTTATCGATCTTGAGAAGATGTATGACCAAGTCCCCAGGGAGGTTCTATGGAGGTGCTTGGAGGCTAGAGGTGTTCATGTGGCATACATAAGTTCAATTAAGGACATGTAGGACGTTTTTAAAAACTGTGGGAGGAGATTCAAAGAACTTTTTCGTTTCTATAGGGTTGTACCAAGGATCGTCCCTCAGCCCACTTTTATTTAGCTTGGGGATGGATGTTTTGATGCGGCAAGTTCAAGGTGAGGTGTCTTGGTATATATTATTTATGGATGAAGTGGTTTTTATTAATGACACTCGGGGAGGATTTAATGCTAAGTTGGTGGTTTGGAGGTAAATCCTAGAGTCTCAAAAAACTTAGGTTGAGCAGGACCAAGAGGAAATATTTGAAGTGTAAGTTCAGGGAGGGGACATATAAGATGGATGTGGTAGTGAAGCTAGATATCCAGGTCATTCCAAAGAAAGATAGTTTCAAGTATCTTGGGTCAATGATTCAGAAAAATAGTATGATTAATAACGATGTCACTCAACGTATTGGTGTAGGGTGCCCTTCGACTTAAAGGCAAGTTCTATAGATTGTCAATTAGAGTAGTTATGTTGTATGGGCCAGAGTGTTATCAAGTCAATAAATTAAATTTCACATTCAAAATATGAAGATGATAGAAATGAGGATGCGATGATGGATTGTGGGTTTAATAGGATGGATAGGATCAGAAATGAGGTTATACATAACAAAGTGGGAGTGACTTAGTAGAAGATAAGATACTTAAAGCCAGGTTGAGATAGTTCGGACATGTGATGATGAAAAGGGGGCACAATGCTCTAGTACGGAAGTGCAAGAGGTTGACTATGTATGAATTCAAGTGAGGCAGATATAGATCGAAGAAATACTAGAGAGAGGTGCTTGGACATGACATGGAGCAGTTACAACTTACCGAGGATATGAATCTAGCTAGGAAGGTGTAGAGGGTGCATATTAGGATAGAAGGTTAGTAGGATAGGGGCTAGTAATTGTAGCATTTCACTAGTAGTGTCTTATTCTTTGAGCTTTTGGGTGTTGTTTGTTGTTTTGGGTAGATTTTTAGTAGTATTATTTGGTGATAATCTTGTTTCTGCTACTGTATGTTGTTTTGTTACTGTCTATTGTTTCTATTACTATTTGTTACATGTTCTTCTATTATGTCTTTTCCTAAGTTGTTTGATCACGTGTCTGGGTTCTATAAAAAATAACCTCTCTACCTCACCTCTAAGGTGGTGGTATGAATTGCGTACATTCTATCATTCCTAGGCCCCACTATGTGGGAATGTATTGGGTATGTTGTCGTTGTTATTATTCGCTTGGTGTGGTGCTAACAAAGTTAGTATAAGTTGTTGTGTGCCTTGGATTACTGGGTATTTTTGCATTGATTAATTAATCCTTTTAGGGGTCGTTTGGTGTGAGGTACTAAAGCAAATAATCTCGGGATAAAATAATAATTTCGGGATAAAAAATTTTAATGCATGTTTGGTGGATAACTTATCCTGGGACTAATAAATAGTACTGGGATAAGTTATCCACACAATTGGTGGGATAACAATCCCACCATAATTTATCCTTGGGATAAATTTATAAAAGGAAAAAATTACCCCTACCTATATTCATGCATGGGCCACTTTATGTACGTACGTATGTGCATAATTAATTAATTAATCTAACTCAACTACTTTAGGCGATCCATAAATTATACTGACATAACCATATACGTAAACCAAATAGTAAGGTAGTAATTTTATATTTATACAAATGATAAACATTATAATTTGGCCATCCGGATGGCTAACAAACTATACAATATAGGTAGACATGTTAAATGAATATAAGAATATTTTATGCATATTAATATTTTTCACATTTTATGTTAAACATTTGATGAAGAATAAACTAAAAACTTTTCATAAATGCATAAAATGTAAATGAATATTAAATTTTATTTGTTTTAAGATGAAATTTGGAATGGATTAATCCTCAATATTTTTATAAATATTAAAATTATTAGAGTTTTAATCAACCTATCTTCAATTGAGTAATATTTACCGACAACCTAAATTACCCCCAATCTTCAATTGAGTAATATTTATTTGAAAGTTTTTATTTCAAACTAAATAATATGTAGTAAGATTTTTTTCAAACATACACGGCATAATCATGGGAAGATACATGTAAAAAACAAAAAAGTTAAATAAGATGAAAGTTTTATTTTTAATAATAAATATTTAAAGCTTAAAAAGAAATATATATATATATATATATATATATATATATATATATATAAAGTTAAATGAGATGGAGGGTATTTTGGTAATTAATTAATTTATTCTTAAAAATTATACCATGCATATTACTTTGAATACAACAAATCAAATACTCAATAAATAATAATTCTAGAATAACTAATCCAGTATAACTTATCTAATCTTAACTTATCTAGCATAACTAATCTCAGCATAACTACCCCTTAAGAATACTACATGGCTTTGAAAACATAAGTTCTTAATTACCCTATTTAGCGTAAGTTTCAATTTATTATAATTCAATCCATAACTTCTCTCATTTATTTCCTCTTTTAATTTTCTTTGTTTCTTATTTCTCTTTCTTTTGCAGTTTTTTCTTCTTTTTGTCTTTTTGTTTTTGTTTTTTTCATTTTTTCTATCTTTTTACCTTTTCCTTTTTTTTCTATTCCATTTTCCCTTTTTTTGTTTCTTTCGTTCTATTTTTTCTTTTTTCCTTTTTATTTTTTTTATTTTTTTTATCTATTTTTTTTGTTTTAATTTGTTTTTTCATTGCAACCTTTTTATTTTATTTTTTTATTTTCTCTCTTGTTTTATTTTTTATTGAGTTTTTTTTTTCTCCGTTTTTTTTTTTATTGTATCATTAGTATTTGTTGTCAAATTTATCATTTGTATTTGTAAATAGACAAGTATCATTTGTATATGTTTGGTTAAGTTGTATAAACATGTATTATTTGATACAAATGTAACATTTCTATTTGTATAATTTAACATTTGTATGTTTGTAATTTATCATTATGTTTGTATTGTTCAACTTGTATTAATAAAACATAATTCGTATTAATGAATATAAATACAAGTGTCCGTTGAAAGAAAAATAATAATTATTTTTCAATTGTTTAAAAATATTAATGATGTTATCAACTATAAATTCAAATACAAACAAATGAAACAAGTGAAATTACAAATACAGATTATGTGGTCAATTCACAAAAATGAATATAAAATATTTTTTTTTTAAGAATACAAGTATATTGACAAAAATAGAATACAAATACTAATAAAATGAAACCACAAAATACAAATACAATATGCAGTTAACTATAAAATACAAATAAAAAATAGTTCTTTAAAATACAAGTGCAAATTGTATAAAATAGAAATGATGTTGAGAACTATACGAAATAAATACAAGTGCAAATTATAAAATACAAATACAAATATGAACTATAAAATATAAATACGAATACGAACTATAAAATATAAATACAAATACAAGCACGGATTATCAAATACAAATAAAATTATATCAACGAATACAAAAATATAAATGATGATGTGAACTATAAAATACAAATATAAGTGAGAATTAGAAAATAAAATACAAATGGGAACTGTAAAATATAAATATAAATACAAGCACAAACTATAAAATACAAATATAATTGTATCAATGAATACAAAAAATATAAATGATGATGCAAATTTAAATACAATAACCAATTGTGGTATTTTCATTACCACCCTTGACTTGTGCTCAACATAGTCATATTGTTCAAAAATACAAAAATATAAAATAGATTTAAAAAAAAAAAGAGAAATAAAAATAAACACACACGAAAAAAAGTGAAATAGAAGCTACAGATAGAAAGGAGAAAAAAAAAAGCAAAAAGAAAGAAACAAAAAAATAATTAAAAAAATAAAAAAAGAAAAAAGATAAAAAGGGAAATACGAAAAAGAAAAAAAGAAAAAAATGGAGGAATAAAACAAAATAAGAAAAAAATATGAAAATAGAAAAATAAAAAAATTGAAACAGAAGAAAGAGAAATAGATAGAGATAGAATAGAGAAAAAAAATGAAAAGAAAAAAAGAAAAAAAATTAAAAATAGAAAAAACTGAGAAAAAAATTTGAAGATAAATACAAACGCAATGGGCGGTTATGATGAATCTGTCATCATCCATGATTTTTACTCGATGTAATTATATTTTTCAAAAATATAAAAAATTATAAAATATAAAATATAATAAAAAATAAGAAAGAAAAAAAAAGAAAATTAAGAAGGAAAAAAAAAAGAAAAAGAAAAAAGAGAAATATAGACTAGAGACAAGAAGGAGAAAAAAGAAAACAAGTAAAAAGAGAAAGATTAGTTATAAATTGTAATTTTAAAAATTAGGCTAAAACACTTCCATTTTTCTGAAACTTACATTATTTTTATAAGTCCCCATACTTTTTACGTAACATTGCCTAGTACCAATAATAGTGGCGGTGCCACTGTATGTGTGGGTGCCACAATAGTAATAATAATAGCTTGAACTTCCATAATAATGAGTGCATTTTCAATATAGCATTACTAACTATACTATATATATAAGCGCGAGTAGCAGGTAGCTGAAGCAAGCAGTTGACGATTGTCATGTCTATTTTCAGCTATCTATTTTTTGTCGAGGGTACTTTTATTTTAATTTAATTATTTTAGTTTTAATTTTAATTTGTTATATGTTTGAAAATTACATAAAAAGTACTATAAATGATAACAATTACTACTTTAAATTATTTGGAGACATAAAAAATTTTGATTGACTCAAAAGTTTATCAATGCAACATAAATTGAGATATATTATTTAAAAATTTCTTGAAAACTAATATAAATAAAAAAAATGCAACATAAATTGGGATACATTATTTAAAAATTTCATGAAAAATAATATAAATCATAGTAATTATCAAATTAAAATATTTGAATGATGTATAAAAAATTTGCTTGATTTATCAAATTTTGTCTATGTCATATAAATTGAAATAGAGAAAGTATTACTTGAAAATTACGTGAAAAGTTGTATAAATGATAATATAATTAACAACTTAAAATATCTAAAATAATATAACAAATTTAATTGACTTTATCAAATATTTCATCAGTTTCACATAAATTGAACAAAAAAATAGCATATAGTATATGAAAAATATGTAAAACCACTGTAAATCAATAACTAATAACGTAAAATATTTTTAAAAATACAAAAAAAATTATTGACTTTTAAAATTTCATCTATACCACATAAATTAAAATAGAAAATAACATACATTGAGCCCGTACAGGCATAGGCGCTTTGAATTTTTGTTCCCCGTAAGAAAAGTCTTTAAAGACTAACCTTTCTTCCTTTTTATGTAGAGAACAAGACATTTTTGTCCCTCTAAAGCTCAAATATTTTTCAACTTTTCATGCTTATTTGTCTCTCAACTTCTATTTTTATTTCATTTTTTTACTTTTCTATTTTTTCTTAGTTTTTATTTATTTTCTTTGTTTTTCTTGTTTTAATTCATTTGTCCCAATATTTATTTTACTTTTACTTTTTTTTTTAAACTTTTTTCTCAAATATTATCTATTTCTTCTCGTTTTTTTTCTTTTTTCTTAATTTATTTGTATCAATCTTTATGTTTCTTTCCTTTTTTGTTTATATCATTTCTCATTTTTTCTTATTTTTTCTTTTTCTCAACTTCTATTATATTTTACTAAGAAATAGATCGAAAGTTGGATAATCCACAAAGGATCTTCTTTATTTGGCATCAAAGTAAACTTAAGGGCATGACTTGTTATTTGGAGGTCCTTTGGAATAAGTATTGCCTCTAAAGCAAAAGTTATAGACACATCTCTTAAATTAGACATGATGTGGTAGTCTCAAGTCTTACTTGTGGGACATAACTTCTTGTTTGAAAATTCTTAAGTCTTTCCTCTAAGGCAAGAGTTATAAAATATCTCATAAATCAAGACACAATGTGGTAGTGTCAACACTTCGTAAATTATTGAATTCATAACATTGAACTTCATAAACATTTCATATTGCTATTCAAACAAAACATTCACATCTCCTTTAGAAAGAATTTGTAGGTGTGTATGTTATGACCTTCACGCCTACACTTTTCACAGCAATTTGAGGTTGATGAAAATATTTCACTACTTTGCTTTTGTCTCCCTTTCTTAGGTTTTCCTGGTAGTCTTTTGTATTTTGGAGGCAAAATCACATCTTCCAAAAACTCTGCTGGTACATGCCAATCCAGTTTGTCGGGCATTTGACAAAGTGTATTTCATACGTCTTGACTAGTGTTTCCTTTTTTGTAGTAATCAAAACAGTATGGCTTCATTTTCCTTACACGTTTGCTTTTACAAACAGTAATAACATGCGTGCAATGTATCTCGTCAACCTAAAATCTACCACAGTTGTATTTTCTATTATCCAACCGAACTAGGTATTTTTTTTTCTTGTTCATACACACTGTAGATGTAGTTCGTTGATGCCCTAACCTGAAAAATATTTTTTAATAAACAAATATGTTAATCATCATGGAATATGAATGATAAAAATTACTGAATAAATATGTATGAATGAATTTTTAAAGTGATGACATATACTTCCAGATGTATCTTTATGATACATTTGATTTTCAAATGTATCATTATGATACATCTGGTATCAATATAGATCCAACACTTTGTTACAATTATATACTATGTAAATAATTTACCGTCATACGTGATGACTTTGCCTTGTTCATTTCAAGAATTTATTGAAACTTGCCTCCCAATAAGCTTTTAGCAAGAAAGCTTGACCTATCTCTATTTTTTGCGGTTCCAAGCACCAAATAAGATTCTAACTTTTTAAAGAAAATCTAAAATAGACAGTTCACGTGCTTCAACAAGACGAGAGTTGATACATTCGATAATGTTGAAAGTCATCATCCTTTCCCTATTTACTGGAGCATCAACTTGTGATCACTTTTTGTATCAAGCATTTGCGAGATATTCCTTTACTCGATTGTCAACCTTTTTCACTTTACACATAATCTCATCAAAATCATCTAACTAGTATGCTTTAGCCATAAAAAAAAACTCGTTGGTTATCTTATCCTCACTTTTTCTATAATTCGTGCAGACATTATTCCATAGATGCCAAATACATGCAAAATTAGGTATACATAGATAAACTATACTAACCACCTTAATTATGCCTTCATGTCGATCAGAGACAACATACATATTATCGTGCTCACCATAAGCACATTTAAATTGCCGAAAAAACCATGTCCACGAATAATCATTTTTAGAATCTCCAACTCTATAAACAAGTGGCAATATATAACTTGATAGATAACATCAAGCAATAATTATTTCTAATTTATTATTATTATTTAGAAGGAAAAATACTAAGACCAATACCTATTCCATCAAGTGTGCTAGCTAAAAGGAATGTTTCCTTATATGGTCCACTCATGTGACTTCCATCTACTATCACAATAGACCTATAATACTCAAATCCCCTAATAAATGTATATAGAGCTATGAATAGATATAAGAACTCATTCTCGAGCGACTTATGCATCTTTATATGTGAATTGGGGAAAACAGAATTCAACATGTGTATGTAGGTTGGCATTTTCTTATATCCATCTACTGGTCTCCCTCTCAATATCTTTAAAGAACATTTTTAGCACGTCATGTCTTCACGTAATCTATGTCCAAACCAAATTTCTATTTCATATCTTCAATAATGTCACTTGGTGTGATCATTGTTTTATGGTTCAAAACTTTGGAGCAGTTATTTCAGTTACAAAAGAAATTATTGTCTGTCGTTGATCAAAGACTCTGTCCTTTAATAGGCATCAGGTATGTTCATCATTGAAATATCTTACTTTGAAAATATTGAAATCATGCACACATGAAGCCTTGAATAGCCAACTACATTCTGGAGATTTTCAGAACAAAACATAATTGAAATAATTTTTTTTAAAATATATCATAAATATGAATCTCTATTATACTGTTATTAAATGTATCATATATGTTCCAAATGTATCATATAACTTTTAAATTAACTCACACTCTTTAAAAATGAATCATAAATTTTGAACTTAAACTTATTTGTCAAGTATGCTAAAGGTATCACATATATTCAATAAATAATTCCAAAAAAAATTATACGAAATTACAACCAAATGTATCACACAGATTTTAAATGTATCACATATTCTCAAAGTTAATTACAAATAAAACCAGACAAAATAAACTATAAGTATGAATCACAAATGTTAGTCTAGTGTTAAACAACAAGTGAACAATATGTAAGTTTAAACATTTTGAATGTTTCACAGGTAATAATTAACTAATAAAGAAATCAACAAATCTCTTTAAAATAACATAAGTGCCATATATATCTCAATTTTTTTTTTATAATTTATCCATAGAACACAAAGCACATTAAATAAAAAATATGTATGAATCACAATTTTCAACATACGATATGTAAGTCAATGCTTATAAAAGTATCACAAATATTAACTAACTTAAATTGTAAAAAAAAACTACACGGTCATAGAGATAAATGTATCACATAATTTCTAAATATATCACAAGAATAGATCATTCAATAAAATGTAACAACTCAAACAATATCAATTCTCTATTTGTCAGATCTCTCAGCTCTGAAATTAAACCTGTGCTTGATTGCATAGTTATGCATCATTGATACAAGAGTTGCCTTATTTTTATAATGTTATTTCACCTTGAAAACACCGTTACTGCCATCTATTATTTTTTCTTCAACACTTATATCAACAACAGGCAAAACTTCAACATTATCAACTACAACTAATGCAAGTCCAGCTGACTCAACAACATCATGACACTCAATTGCAATATCATTTATATCGTAAGTATCATTACTAATTACAATATCAAATGTTGTAATACATAGTGGATACATTTTGAATCTTGATGCATGTTTTAAAATCTCAAAAAAAAATCACAGTCATATCATTATGAATCTCCATTACCGAATAATTTTCTTGAACAACATATTTGGCATGAATTTTTTTAAAGATTCATCAATTTTAAATCGAATTGATATAACATCCATAAATGTAACACTCCAAATTTTTGCCCCTAAAATTCTTGAGATTTTACACTCGTTGCCCAGACTACGACTCTCTCTATGATGTAGGGAGTCATTATGGGTCGTAGAATCCTAATCGTAGCCCGACCAGTGTGTTTGGATAAGTTTCTGTATTGATCACGATTGTCACCTAGTGAGTTGTCAAGACTCATTATGAGTCATTTAGTGGCTCTCGTAGCTAAACAGTACAGGTGGCCAATGTTTCTATCTTGTCTACGATTTGGCTTCACGAGTTGTAAGGTTTGAATATGATTTGTAGGGCACGACTGGTAATCAGACCAGTATTGGTGCCTATAGATATTGTTCAGCCTATGACTAAATGTCACGAGTCATAAGGCTACCCTACGAGTCGTAAGGTCACCCGCAACGACTGGGCGATAGTTTTTCTATCTTTCTATTGAGGGTACTTTGAATATTTTTCCTCTTCCCCAGTCGTGACCCATGACTTAAAATACCTTTAGGGTATTATTATAGCTCTAAAACACATAAAAATAACTTCTTAAACTCTCTCAAATTTTGTCAAGCAAAAATACTAGGTTTTCAAGCAATTGGTATCTAAGGGCTCAAGGGTTGATTTCTCTCCATAGTTCTCTGTACTTTCAGGCATATTACTTATTCCCAAATATTATTTTGTTAAAGCATGCATTTTAATATGTTATTTATGTGGTTTTTATGTTGTTTTTAGATCATGGGTTGAGGATTTTGAATGTTTGTTTTCTGAATAATACTTCTCATGGTTTACATATGATTGCTCATGCTTTATTTATGATTTTAAAATTGTAGGGTGCATGGTCATGGTGAATAAACTAGGGGATTATGATTTACCCCAATTTTGCAAATATTGACAATTGAATTGGTAATAACCCCAACCTAATCTTATGAGATTGGTTTTGAGTTTGAGTGTAATATCATTGAACTACTTTTGGAATAATTGCATTGAACTACTTTTGGAATAATTGCATGATATAAAGAGGTTATTAAAACATAATGGTTCGATTTAATGAACAAAGGAGGCCGGTGTCCCCCTCTCTATATTGTATTAATGAACAAAGAAAGTTGTTTTCCCCGAGTGAATTGAATTAAATTAGCATGGTGATGTTACCTTGCATGTATAGTTGGTATGAAGATACCAACAGTGTATGCCTTAAGGAATATTATGGTTCAATCAAATTGGAATGTATGAAAATATTTTAACTAAGCTTAAAGAGGGTTGTGTAGCTGGGCCTTAAAAGTTGAGGTCGCGAAGGACCAATATTGGAAGCTACAATTGCTGGCATGGGTGGTCTAAATGACTGGGTGGTTCGAGTTCCCCTTATTAAAGTATTGGGTGGTTCAAGTCCCCCATGTTAAATGAATGGGTGCTTAAGTCACCCTTGATGTATGACTAGGAGATTTGAGTCCCCTATGCTAGATATGTACATATGATTATTCTCTAGTTCGTGTGACTATATGCACTAGGGACTTTTTAGCTAGGGGAGAGCTGAGCTCATATAGCCCATGGGTACCTTTTATGATGGTTGATCTACATAGTCCAAGCAAATATTTTAAGGTTATGCTAAGCCTTGTTCCCTATCCTAATATTTTATATAAGTATATATGTATGCATGAATGTATGTGAACATGTACATTGAGTTGAACTAGATTTTAAACTATCATTACTTTATCCTTATCCCTGAGTTACATGCTAGCTCTCAACCCGCTGACCATCTCAAGACAGTGTATCCCCATGCGATGCAGGAATCAGAGATACCTCTACTTTTCCTGTGTAGTGATAGTATATCTGAATTGTTAACAGTCAGCTTGAAGTAATAAGCCTCCTTTTTTCAGAAGGCCTTTACTTCTTGGTTTATATTCTATCATAGAGTTTTGTTTGGACTTGTTTTGGATATTATCAGGGGCATGTCCCGGTATTGGTTTGATTCAATTTTGTCATAGAGGCTTTGTAGATTACTGTGGACTGGGTATTGGTTATTGATGTATCTTAGACTTCTTGAGTTTTGATTATTCTATCTTGTTATATATTTAGAATTCATCCACTGTTAGCGTATTGTGTTATGTATGAATAGGCAAAGGGGTGGTCTCTGGTTCATGGCAGACTTGAAATTCCCATCATAGCCAGACCCTGGTTCATGTCGTGACAAAGTTAGTATCAGAGCCTAGGTTCATGGTCAATTGAGTGTCCATAAATCCGTGTCAAGTAGAGTCTCTTTTTTTGGTGTGTATCACACCACACTTATAAGAGAGAGAATGTAGGATATTTAGGAATGTTTTTCTTTTTTGTTGTTCTATTTCGGGATTTAGAGTCTAAGGTCTTAAATCTCCTCTAATTTTTATTTGTTCGCATTTCAGATCATGCATCCCAGAAGATTTGATGCTCATGGAAACTCTTCTATCCCACTTGAGGACAATGTGGATAGAACTCTTCCTGCTTATAGGGTTCAGACTCGATATAGAGGTCCAACTCCTGAATGCCCTCATAGAGTTCAATCGGTTCCTTCCAGCCCTCCTCAAACACCTCAGGATGATATGTCTAATGCTGAGTTTCGTTAGTCGATCCATTTGCTTACCCAGTTTGTGGCCTCTCAAAATAAGCGTATTGTTTTTGTTTTCCAATCTTCTGAGGTCACTAGAGTTTGCCAGTTTATGAGGTTGAGCCCCCTAGCTTTCACCATTTCAAGGGTTGAGGAGGATCCTTAAAATTTTATTGATGAGATAGAAAAGATCTTCAGGGTTATGCATAATTCTGGATCTAAGGGTATTTAGTTTGCCGTATACTAGTTGAAAGATGAGGCATATCAATGGAATGAGGAGTGAGAGTTGA
Source organism: Capsicum annuum (assembly GCF_002878395.1). Classification (NCBI taxonomy): domain Eukaryota; kingdom Viridiplantae; phylum Streptophyta; class Magnoliopsida; order Solanales; family Solanaceae; genus Capsicum; species Capsicum annuum. Next base: position 59,686,606 of record NC_061112.1, read on the forward strand.
CGAGGGGAGATGATTCGGAGCCAGCAATGTGGGATGACTTTTCTAGTGCTTTTCTGGATTATTTCTTTCCTCAGGAGTTGAGAGAGGTAAAGGTCGAGGAGTTCATGAATTTGAAACAAGGCAGAATAACTGTGTAGGAGTATGTCTTGAAATTTCATCAGTTATCTTGTTATGCTCTGGAGTTGGTGTTATCTTTGAGGGCGAGGATGAGAAAGTTTGCTTCAAGCTTATCCCGTGATTTGATTTTTGAGTGTAAGGCCGCCTTGTTAAATAAGGATATGGATATCTCTAGGCTTGTGGTGTATATGCAATATGTTGATGAGGAAAATAAGAAGAAAGCTGAGATATAGGAAAGGCAGAGTAAGAGATCCAAATATACAGAACAGGGAGGAAGTCATCGAAATAGTGGTAGGGATGGCAAGTAGTGGTCTAAAAATGTAGGGAAGTTTTGGTTACTATTTTATGGCTAGTGATCCATATCCTAAGTTATCGGCTAATCATCACTTTCAGAATGATAGTGGATTTAGGGCACAGAGTGCCCAGTCTCAGGCCAGTGGAACTCAGTCAGCCCAACTTATCCCTTTGTTAGTTTTGTAGGCAGAGCCATCATGGAGCATGTGATAAGGGAATAAATAACTGCTTTAAATGTGTTCAGCTTGGTCACATTCAGTGGGATTGTCCTTCAAGGTTGCTTTTGGAGCTAATAAGGTCCCTATCAATACTTCTTCAGCTCCTGCACCAAAGGGTGCTTGATACATCTTAGTTTCTGGACCTTAGAAACTTTTTTGAAATTCTGGTCTCTGGACCCAATATAACTGATGGGTATGAGTCATATGTTGGGGTACAGATGGTATGGTCCAGTTGTATACAGACCAATATTGGCTGGTGGGATGGATTTTGGTTACTAGAACAGATATGACTTAGGTGTACGAATCTTATTGGTCTTTACAGATTATTTGGTTCCTTAACTTAATCTTAGATTTTGTTACTTAGGTTGGATCTGAGTACGAATGGCTCACCCTGAGCCGTAATCCAGGGTATGAGTCATACCCAAGACTCGTATGGTGGACAGTGTCTAAATCTTCCTTAGGTTTAAATGTACTAGGGGTAAGGATGAGGGGTACAGATCCTATGCTTTGGATGCAACTTGGTTGGATGAGTCATGTGCTGGATAGTGTTGGATCTAAGGGTTGACGCTTAGGATACTAGTGGAGGGTACCACTTGTATTGGAGGGTACGACTCATGAGGGTCAGTCATTCTCCTATGACGGGATTTTGGTGCAACTTTAGTGGGGGTATTTTGGATATTTCCCCACTTATCCTAATAAGGTCCCACGACTTCTAACCTACTTGAAAGGATATTTACCCTATTGTTTCATTCATTAACACTTAGAAACTCTTTTAAAATACTCTATAATTCTCTCAATAGCTTTTGGGCAAGGAAAGCTAGAATTTCAACTAGAGGATTGATTTAGGGCTTGTCTTGGTGATTTATTTCCATCATCATCTTAGTTTAAGGAATATTCTCTTCCCTCATTGTTAATTCTAACTAAAATCTTGATTTTTTAAGAATGCTTTCACGACTTCATTGATTGTATAATTTTGGTTTTCCAAATATGAATTGGGGGTTTTGATATTAAATGGTTGATTATGGTTTCCCATGGTTTTAATTAAGCTTTATGTGCATTAATGATGGTTTTGGATAATTGGATTGCATAGAAATGGTTTAATGGTAATTGAAATTGGTTTTGGTCATATTATGCCCCCTATGTGTTTGACAGAATACCTGTAATAATGTTTTCAATGCATTGAGTATTTTAATGGAACTTTTGCTTGTTTTAAAACTTGGTAAAGGAATATGCATGGATTAAATAGCTTGGAAAGGTAAATGGCTAAATGGTTATGCTTGTGGGGTACATAGAATCCCCCAAGTGTTTTAATATGGTAATTGGAAAGGGCACTTGAAAGTCCCCTTAAACCTATAAATGGTTGGCTATGGATGATACTTGCAAGTAAGGGTTGGTATGGCGATACCAATATTAATGACCTTGGTTAATAAATGGATGATGGTTTGGTTATTTGGAAAATGGTTTTAATTGGGCATTAATGGCGGGATGTGTAGCAAAGCTGTGGAAGGAGAAGGTTCCAGGGGGACCAAAATTGGAAACTCATATTTGCTGATGTGAGGTTGATCTTGGTGACTGTGTGCATGGTGTCACACTATATTTTGAACGATGTACTAGTCATCCCAGGTTTTCTTTCCTGGTTGTGCTGCTACATGCACTGAGGCCCTTTCAACAGCGGGAGCTGAACCCATATAGCCCCGTGGGTGGTTTAGGACGGCAAAGCTGCACAACCCAGGTAAAGGTTTTAAAGGTATGCTAAACCCAGTCTCCTTTCCCAGCATGGTTATATATATATATGTATGGTTATGTGTATATAGATGTTTTTACTTGATTTTATAAATGACATTATTTTATCCTTATCTTGAGATCATGCTAATGTTCACCCGCTAACCCGTCTACTGGTGGCTGTATACCCACACTATGCAAAAATAGACTGTTCTACTTCTCTTACACAGTGATTGACTCGGGGATCAACATTTGTACTGAAGTGGGGAGATTTTATCCTTTATGAAGGTTCCATTTCATGTTGTGGATACTTTTAGATATTTTAGTTTATTTCTAGATATTGGTTCTGACTATGGTTAGGGGCATATTACAACCACATTTAATTACTGTTTTGGTTAAAGAATTTATGGTACTTCTATAGGTTTGAATGGCAGGATCGATATTGGTGTCAGCCTTGGCATTGGAATAAGTTGGAGGACTGACATTATTAGAAGATATTATTGGTTGTTCCATCGTATTTCATTTTGGGTTTAATTATATTATGTTTTGGAACATCTTTGTTTATGGCCCTTGTTTTGGTATGGTTGGATTGTTGGTATAGGATGGTTGAACTCAGTTGGGTCGGTCATGGTTATGATCATATCCTAGAGTCTTTATGTTTGTTGTTGCACTATCTTGTTACATATTTAAAATTCAGCCAATTCAGGGAAGACGATTGGAGGTTGGGTTGGGTAACGGGGGTGGTCTTCGATCCCGATTGGACTTGAGATGCCCATTATGATAAGGCCCCTAATCAGGTCACATCAAGTTGGTATCAAAGCCTAGGTTTATGGTCAATAAGGATTCCACAAAGCCGTGTTGAGTAGAGTCTCTTTTAAGGGTGTGTAGCATGCCACACTCATAAGGGAGAGGCTATAAAGAATTTAGAAATATCTCACTTTCTTGGTATTCTATTTGCAAGCTTGGATTCTCAATCCTGCAATCTTCTTTAATCCTTGTTTGTTCGTTTTTCACATCATGCCTCGTAGATCTAGAACACAAAGAAATTCTTCTATCCTATTTGGGGGTAATGCTGAAGGGGTGTATCCTACTTCTGGGATTCAACTTTGATATCACGATTCTATCCCTAATAGCTCTGGATTTCTACCGGTCGCTACTAGTCTCCTCAAGGCGAGGTTACTAATGCAGAATTTCATCAGTCTATTTATGCTATTGCTCAAATGGTCACTGCTCAGGCTGAGCGGGGTGCGACGGGTGCTTTGTCTACTGAGGCCACAAGTGTTGGCCAATTTATGAAGATGGATCTTCTCATTTTTCTAGAATGAAGATGGAAGAGGATTCACAGGGCTTCTTGGATAAAATGAAAAAGATATTTTGGGTGATGCAGGCTACCAATGTGGAGAGGGAAAACTTTGCAGCTTATCAGCTTAAAGAGATTGCATATCAGTGTTATGGAGAGTGGGATAGGGATAAGGTTTATATGGAAGAATCATTCTTGTGGAATACTTTTTCTAAGGCCTTCTTAGATCATTTCTTTCCCCAAGAGTTGATGAAAGAAAAGATGGAGGAGTTTGTGAACCTCAAGCAGGGGGAGATTTATTTCTTATCTTAGAGCTCGGAGGTTAATCTCTAAGGGTTATCCTTATCATTTATCCGAGTTAAAGATATTAACTTGGAAGGTCCTTCTTTCCAGTCAGTTCCAGTGGTTAATGAGTTTCCAGAGGTCTTTCCAGATGATCTTCCCGGTGTTCCTCCAGATAGAGAAATAGAGTTTAGTATTGACTTAGTTCCGGACACTCATCCAATTTCTATTCCTCCGTATAGAATGGTTATGGCTGAGTTGAGGAAACTCAAGGAGTAACTTAAGAATCTTCTATATAAGGGATTTATTCGTCCTAGTGTATCACCATAGGGTGCACTGGTGTAGTTTGTGCACAAAAAGGATGGTTCCCTTCGGATGTTCATTGACTATAGGCAGTTGAACAAGGTGATGGTCAAGATAAGTATCCTATTCCAAGGATAGATTATCTATTTGATCAGTTTCAAGGTGCCAAGTTCTTTTCTAACATAAATCTTTGGTTTGGGTATCATCAACTAAATATTAGGGAGGCGGATATCCCTAAGATGGATTTTCAAATTCGGTATGGGCACTTTGAGTTTTTGGTGATGTCATTTGGATTGACTAATGCACCGATGACATTTATGGGTCTAATAAATAGGGTTTTTCATCAGTATTTGGATCTCTTCATTGTTGTGTTTATTGATGACATTCTGGCTTATTCGAAGAGTATTGTGGATCATTCTAATCACCATCGTGTGGTGTTGCAGACCTTAAAGGAATAACAGTTATATGCCAACTTTTCTAAGTGTGAGTTTTGGTTTAAAATTGTAACTTTCTTGGGTTATATTATTTCTAGTGAGGGGATCATGATGGATCCACAAAAGTTTGTTATGGTGAAGAGGTGGCCTAGAACTACGACTCCATTTGATATTCGGAGCTTCTTGGATTTAGCCGGGTATTATAGGTGGTTTATGGAAAAATATTCATCGATCACTGCTCGTTTGATTAAGTTGACTCAGAAGAAGGTCAAGTTTTCTTGGTCAGAGCTTGTAAAGGGAGTTTGGAGAAGTTGAAGGATAAGTTAACTTCGGCTCTAATTCTAACTTTGCCGGAAGTCAATGATAGGTTTGTAGTTTATTGTGATGTATTTTGGATGGGGCTTGGTTGTGTGTTGATACAACATGAGAAGGTGATTGCCTATGCTTCTAGGCAGTTAAAAGTACATGAGAGAAATTATCCTACTCATGATTTGGAACTGTTGGCGGCTATCTTTGCTTTGAAAATATAGTGACATTATTTGTATGGTGGGCACGTGGATATCTTTTCTGATCATAAGAGTCTATAGTATGTGTTCACTCAAAAAGAGCTTAATCTCAGGTAGAGGAGATGGCTTGAACTTCTCAAGTACTATGATATAAGTCTTCACTACCACCTAGGTAAGTCTAATGTGGTTGCTGATGCTCTTAACAAGTTATCTATGGGGAGTTTGGCTCATGTGGAGGAAGGAAAGCGGGAATTTGTGAAAGATATTCACCGCTTGGTTAATCTTTGAGTTCACCTTTTGGACTCCAGGGATGGTGGTGTGATGGTGCAAGAAGTAGTTCAATCATTTCTTGTTGCGGAGATTATGGAGAAGTAAGTGCTAGATCCTATCTTGATAAAAATAAAGAGTGACATTGGTGGGCAAAAAGTATTGGTGTTTAAGATTGATGGTGATGGTACTTTACGGTACCAAGGGAGGTTGTGTGTTCCTGATATCGACGGTTTACAACAAAGAATTTTGGATGAGGCACATGAATCGCACTATGTTGTTCATCCCAGCTCGACTAAGATGTATCATAATCTCAGAAAGATCTATTGGTGGAATATCATGAAGAGGGATGCGACTAATTTTGTGGCTAAGTGCATTGTGTGTCAATAGGTTAAGGTTGAGTACATGAGGACAGGAGGGTTGTATCAAGAAATTGATTTTCCCGAGTAGAAATAGGAAGTGATAAATATAGACTTTGTTACCGGTTTTCCTCGGTCTCGAAATCAATATGATTCGATTTGGGTCATCGTGGATAGGATGACTAAGTCTGTCTACTTTTTGCAGTGTGGACTACCTTCTTGGTAGAGGATTATACGAAGCTATATCTTTAGGAGATTGTGAAGATGCATGGGGTGCCTATTTTGATTATTTTTTATCATGGCACACAGTTTACATCTTACTTCTGGTAATCTTTTCAGAAAAGGAGACTAAGGTTAGTCTGAGTATTACTTTTCACTTACAGACGGATGGGCAAGCGGAGAGAACTATTCAAATATTAGAGAATATGCTTTGGGCATGTGTAATTGATTATGGTGGAAATTGGGTTGAGCATCTACCTTTGGTGGATTTTGCTTACAATAATAACTATCATTCTAGTATTGGTATAGCCCCTTTTCAGGCATTATATGGTGGGAGGTGTAGATCTTCTATTGGTTGGTTTGAGCTTGGTGAGGTAGATATGTTTTATCCCAACGTGGTTTACCAGGCTATGGAGAAGGTGAAGATGATTCACGAGAGGCTTTAGGCTACCCAAAGTCGTCAAAAGTCCTATGCGGATGTTAGGTATAGAGAATTGGAGTTTGAGGTTGGGGATAAGGTTTTCCTCAAGTGTTCCCCATGAAGGGAGTAGTGTAGTTTGGTAAAAAGATAAAGCTCAGTCCCTGATATGTTGGTCCTTATGAGGTTTTACGAAGAATTAGAAATGTTGCTTATGAGTTGGAGTTGCTTTCTAGCTTAATATTAGTTCATCCGGTCTTTCATGTTTCCATATTGAGGAAGTGAATTGGTGATCCTTCTTCGGTTGTTCCTTTGGAAGGACTGGGTATCATAGATTCTTTATCTTATGAAGAAATCCCGATTGAGATCTGGGATAGGCAGTTTCATCAATTGCGTACCAATGATGTGGTTTCGGTTAAGGTTCTTTGGCAAAACCATAAGGTAGAAAAAGCTACATAGAAAGCGGAGGAGGACATAAAGTCTAAAAATTTGTGTAGAGGGTATGTGTTCTTCAACACCTCTTTATTTTCAGAGTTTGTTAAAAGAATGATTAATATCTTTGCCTCTTTGTTTTCAAACTTTGTTAAAGATTGGGAATATATTTGATAAGATAATGCAAATGATGCGGACGTGTGGTTACCCCTACCTAGTTCGTCATTCGGGTACGAATGTTCCTAGTAGGGGATATTGAAACACCTTGGTTTCTAGACCTTAGAAAATTTCCTAGAATTCTGGTCTCTGGACCTAATATAACTTATGAGTATGAGTTGTATGTTGGGGTATGGATGGTATGGTCCAGTTGTATACAGACCAGTGTTGGTTGGTGGGATGGATTTTGGTTACTCGAACCGATACGACCTAGGGGTAAAAATTATATTGGTGGTTATGGATTGTTTGGTTCCTTAACTTAATATTAGACTTGGTTACTTAGGTTGGATCTGAGTAAGAGTGGATCACGATGAGCCATAATTCAGGGTACCTGTAACACCCTAATTTTCTGAACCGAAATGCTACACGGTGCTTATGACCCCAAAGGACCACAAGCTAACCCATGACTGATATTTGTACCTGTACACTGCAATATATAACGTAATAATGTGGAAAAACATGAACAATAGGCCATAAGGTTCAACTGAATAAAATATCTGACAAACATAATATCCATATGGGTCGCAAATACCCAAAAGCAACTGAAGTCTGAATCAAATCTAAACTAAATCTGAAAGCCTCTAAATACTGTCTGAGTAAGGAGTTGAAGGAACATGACTCCAACTAACTCTGTTTAGCAAAACTGAACTAAAATAATAAATAAATAAAATAAAATAATATCGTCCTCGAATGGATGAGGACTCACTGCAACTCTGCAACTGAAATGCTACTGCTGATCTGGAACACGTGCCTCTGAACCTATGGTGTAACTTAAGAGAAAACACCATAGCGTAAATGTGTCAGTACGTCTGAATGTACTGAGTATACGAGTGAGGTAGGCTAAATGCAAAGGTTTATATACATTAACAATGCTGACTAATATAAATGTGAGAATACATACATGCATAAGCAACTATAACTGAACTCGTGGTGATACTGACTACTGAGTCTGAATACTAACAACATGACTTTACTGATACTGAGATACTGAATAGATGAATGACTATCTGACAGTTCAAATTATGAAGAACTGGTCTGATTGACTATGTCTAACAGTTTTGAAATTGAATACTGATAACATAAGCTATAACAACTGACATAACTAATATAAATATGATGATAGACAAGACCAATGTAATTGATACTGAGCAAATGTGTTTAACAGTCTGAGTGTTGATGAAACTATCTGAGTTTTGTTCTATATGGAGTAACTGAATTTGTGATCAGTCCTATCTAGCGGGTGACCTTTAGATTTGATGATTCTGATACTGATTAACTATGGTTTAGATCAGTCCTGTCTAATGGGTGATCTTGAAGTATATTTATAATGATAAGGATTGATTGTATCTAACAGTATTGAATCTGTACTACTGAACTGAGTTGACTGTATCTGACAGTCCTGAATCTGTAACTAAAACTGTGGGATATATTCATCTAACTGACATGCCCCATGCTAAGCTGATGGGGGTCCAATCTCTGCCCTAACTGGAAGTGTGTCAGTACCACGCCACCAGTAAAGACAATTTCTGTGGAGTCATTCCTAATCTAGCGGGTGACTCCTGGGATCAGTCCTATACATATAAATGTGCTAATGGGTGACCCCTGAGTATGCCAGTCCTATTTAACGGGTGAAATCTCATACCTACGCTGGCTACGTAGTTCTAGAACTTAGAGATTGCTTCTAAGGATCTCCGTCCTTTCTAGCGGTTGAGTCCCCATCCCTAGGCTCGCTTGGTGCTGAATCCTACTCCCATCTGAATGACACTAAACTGAATAAGTGAGCTAAACTAGATAACTGAACTGAACTGATTAGCTGAACTGATACTGATTAACTGAACTGATACTAATGGTATTATTTAGCGGAGCTAAACTAAGTTTACTGAGTTTCCTTGACTGAAGGAACATACTGAGTTCTGAGGACTGACTGAGAGTACTGAAATAACTAAGTTCGCTAGGAATACTGTTGTTACTGAGATCACTGAGATTACTGAGTACTGAGGTTACTGAACTACTGAGACTGCTGAGATTTCTAAGTTTTCCTGAGTCATATGACTAACTGAATTCTATAGACCATGACTTAACTGAGATTATCGTGATAACATGACATGGCACTAGGCACACAGCTATATTATTTTGGGTACAAGTACCCCCAGGACTCGATGGAAGCAAACTGACACACATGACTGACTTGATCATAAGAATAGAGTCCACAATTGACAATATCATAAGTAGGAGATTTCATACTACACTTGGTTCTCAACATCTTATACATGGAAGGGGATGCGCACAACATGTATATACTTGCGTTGCTTCAATATCATGCTCATTCCATATCACAACAATAACACATAACAATAATATGGAGTTCATGTGAAATCATAAAGAATAGAACATAGGCTTGTCATTTAAGCACTATTAAGTCATAAAAATATGGATTCTATCATTCTTGGCATTTTATCAAACACCTTACATGCACAACTTTGGGCATAGGTGTACTTATCAATTTGACAATCTCAATCCATCCAAAATTCATGGGTTTCAACTAACCTACTCACATGCTTCATGAAAAACACATCAAGATACAACCTTGAATCCAAACAACAATCATCAACATGATTATAGCCATTACACAACAAGGAAATCAAAATTTATAAGTTAAAACATGATTCTTGAGCTCCATGAATGAACACTACGCATACGTTAAACTTGATCTTGAAAGAGATCTAATATTTCTTGAAGGTTCTTGAAAAAATACTTAGGCTTGTTCTTGATTTTTCTTGACTAGGGTTTAACCCCTTTGGGAGAGAATGTTCTTGTTCTTGAGGAGATGATCTTGAGAAAAAACCCTAATCTTGTGGTTGAGAGTGTATGAGAGAGCTTTTTGAGATGTTTAACTAAAGAGAATGAAAGATAATATGCTTCTTGAGGGTTATAAGTTGTGGAAAGTGAAGGAAAAGACCAAATTACCCTTGCAAAAATGTCCCTCAATACTGGAAAAAAATAGTTGACGACATTCGTGACAAGTCGTCATACTGGTGATAGGCCGTCATGAATTATCGTCATAAAAAGGTGAAATATTGGTTTTCTAGTTAAGGTTGATGACATTGGTGATAGGCCATCACGGACATGACGGATTGTCACAAAATGTCATCACTGTGGGTGAAAATCTGCCCAGGGCTGACGACATTGGTGATAGGCCGTCACGGGCGTGACAGCTTATCACGAATGTCGTCACTCAGTTTCTCAGCCTGCAGTAAAATGGGCATAACTCCTTGCTCCGATATCGGATTTAGGTAAAATTGGTATCGTTGGAAAGATAATTCAATTATATATCTTTTGGTAGGTAATGAGATAAAAAATTCATAGTATAACGAGAGATAGTCTCATTCGAAGTTGACTATAGCAATATCCTTCCCAAGAATTTCAACGGTAAGGAATGTTTTGATTCGTCTGATAGCTGGGAGTTGTTTGAAGACTTAATATACATGCAAATTTCTCATAAAACTATAAAATAACCATGATGTACTATGAATGATCTTGAAACATGGCGCTAATAGTGGTTTGGATTTTTTGGGGTATTATAGTACTAGGACTCGTATGGTGGATGATATCTAAGTCTTCCTTGAGTTTAAATCTTCCAGGGGTATGGATGAAGGGTACGAATCATATGCTTTGGATACGACTTGATTGGATTAGTCGTATGCTAGACAGTGTTGGATCCAAGGGTTGAGGCTTAGGATACGAGTAGAGGGTACCACTTCTATTAGAGGGTAGGACTCGTGAGGGCCGTTCGTACTCCCGTGTTAGGATTTTGGTAAAACTTAAGTGGGAGTATTTTGAACATTTCTCCAGTTATCCTAATAAGGTTCCATGACTTCTAACCCACTTGAATGGTTATTTACCCTATTATTCCATTCATTAACACTTAGAAACTCTTCTAAAACAGTTTATAATTCTCTCAAAAGCTTTTGGGAAAGAAAAGTTAAGGTTTCAACCATAGGATTGATATGGGGCTTGTCTTGGTGATTTCTTTCCATCATCATCTTGACTTAAGGTATGTTCTCTTCCCTAATTGTTAATTCTAACTACAATCATGGTCTTTATGAATATTTTTTCATAACTTCATTGATTAGATGGTTTTGGTTTTCGAATGTGACTTGGGGGTTTTGATATTAAATGGTTGATTATGATTTTTCATGGTTTTAATTATTCTTTATGTGCATTAATGATAGTTTTGGATAATTGGATTGCATGGTAATGGTTTAATGATAATTAGAATTGGTTTTGGTCATATTATGACCCCAATGTGCTTGACAAAATGTCTATTATAACGTTTTCATTGCGTTGAGTAATTTAATGGAACTCTTGCTTGTTTTAAAACTTGGTAAAGAAATTATGCATAGTTTAAATATCTTGGAAAGGTAAAGGCTAAATAGTTATGCTTGTGGGGTACATGAAATCCCCCAAGTGATTTAATATGATAATTTTAAAGGGCACTTAATATTTCCCTTCAACTTATAAATGGTTGGCTATGGATTATACTTGCAAGTAAGGGTTGGTATGACAATACCAATATTAATAGCCTTGGTTGATAAATGAATTATGGTTTGGTTATTTGGAAAATGGTTTTAATTGGGCACTAATGATGGGATGTGTAGCAAAGCCGTGAAAGGTGGAGGTTTTGGGAGGACCAAAATTAGAAACTCATATTTGCCAATTTGAGGTTGGTCTTATTGACCGTGTGCATGTTGTCACATTATATTTTGAATGATATACTAGTCATCCCAGGTTTTCTTCCCTGGTTATACGGCTCCACACACTGGGGCTCTTTCAGTAGGGATAGCTGAATCCATATAGCTCGTGGGTGATTTAGGATGGCAAAGCTACACAGCCCAGGATAAGGTTTTAAAGGCATGCTAAACCCGGTCCCCTTTCTCAGCATGGTGTTATATATATATATATGTATGTATGGTTGTGTGGATATAGATAGTTTTACTTGATTTTATAAATGGCATTATTTTATCCTTGTCTTGAGATTATGCTAGAATTCACCCGCTAACCCATCTACTGGCAGCTATATACCTACGTTATGCATGAACCAACCATTTTACTCCTCCTACATAGTGAATGACTTGGGGATTAGCATTTCGACTGAAGTGGTATGCTTTCATTCTTTCGGAAGGCTCTATTTCATATTATAGATGTTTTTAGATATTTTGGTTTATTTCTAGACATTGGTTCTGGCTATGGTTGGGGGTATGTCCCAAACAGATTTTATTACTCTTTTGGTTAGAGGCTTGTATTACTACTATGGGTTCGAATGAGCGGGATAGATATTGGTGTCAGCCTTAACATTGGAATAAGCTGGAGGGATGACATCATTGGACTATATTGTTGGTTGTTTCATCGTATTTCATTTTTGAATTAATTATATTATGTTTTGAAATATTTTTGGTTATGGCCTGTTTTATGGACCTTTTTTTAGTATTGTTTTGGTACGGTTGAATTATTGGTATGGGATGATTGAACTCGGTTAAATCGATCATAATTATGATCATATCCTAGAGTCTTCATGTGAGTTGTTGCACTATCTTATTATATGCTTAAAATTTATCCAACTTAAGCAGGCGGTTGGAGGTTGGGTTGGGTAATGGGGTGGTCTCCAGTCTCAATCGGACTTAGGATGCCCATTACGACAAGGGCCCCGATCGGGTCGCGTCAGTGCTGCTTCGGGTATTGACACTGGCCGAAATCATCTGTATGCTCTTGCCCCTTTCTCAGAATTTGAGGCCTCTCTTGATGTTTTTACTGGTACATTACAACTCTTTTCCCAAGATGTGAATTATCTTCTTGATCCTGGGTTGACTCTTTCTTATGTGACCCCTTATGTGGCTGTTCATTTTGGTTTTTACCCTGAGTGTATTCCTAATATCTTTTCTGCGTCCACCCTAGTGGATGACTCTATTATAGCTAAAAGTATCTATAGGGTTTTTGTGGTATCTATTTATGGTAAAGAGACCTTGGTAGACTTGATAAAGTTGGATATGATTTACTTTGATGTGATCTTGGGGATGGATTAGTTGCACTCGCGCTACGCCTTTTTAGACAGTCAAACCCATAAGTTCATTTTTAAAATTCTTAATAGGCTGGTTATATAATGGGAAGGGAGTTCCCTAGTGCCTAAGGAAAGGTTCATTTCTTCTCTTAGAGCCCAAAAGTTGATTTCCAAGGGATGTCTTTATCATCTTATGAATGTTAAGAATTCTAATTCGGAGGGTAATCTGTCCCTGTGGTCTGTGAGTTTCCCAAAGTTTTCCCCAATGATCTTTCTGGTGTTCCTCCTGATAGGGAAATAGACTTTGGGATTGACCTTTTACTGGATACTCATCCTATCTCTGTTCCTCCTTACAAAATGGCTTCGAATAAGTTGAAAGAACTTAAGGAGCAGTTGAAAGATCTTTTTGACAAAGGTTTTATTTGCCCTAGTCTTTCCTCGTGGGGTTCTCCTGTTCTTTTTGTGAGTAAAAAGAATGGGTCCCTTTGTATATGTATATACTATCGCCAATTGAATAAGGTGATGATGAAGAATAAGTACCTTTTCCCTAGGATTAAAGATCTCTTTAACCAGCTTCGGGGTGCTAAGTACTTTTCTGAGATTGACCTTCGGTCAGGATATTATCAGTTGAAAATTAGGGAGGTGGATTTTCCCTAAGACTACTTTTCGAACTCAGTATGATCATTTTAAGTTTTTGGTGATATCCTTTGGTGTTACTAATGCCTAAATGCATTTATGGATCTTATGAATTAGGTATTCTATCAGTTTCTTGACTTGTTCATCATTATGTTCATTGATGCTATTCTGGTATATTCGAAGAGTGAGAAGGATCATGTTAATCACCTCCGTATAGTGTTGCAAACCCGTAAAGATCAGCGGTTGTATGCTAAATTTTCCAAGTGTGAGTCCTGGTTGAATATTGTTACCTTTTTCGGTCATGTTGTCTCTAGTGAAGGGATCATGGTGGACCTATAGAAAGTTATGAAAGTTAAGAAGTATCCTAGACCTACAACTCCAACCGATACGTGGAGCTTATTGGGTTTAGCTAGTTATTATAGGAGGTTTGTAGAAAGTTTCTGCTTGATTGCTGCTCCATTAACTAAGTTGACTCAAAAAAAGGTAAAGTTTCTGTGGTCGGATGCTTGTGAGGGAGCTTTGAGAAGTTGAAGGATAAGTTGACTTTTGCTCCTATTTTGACCCTGCCAAGGGTACTGTTGGTTTCATTGTATATTGTGATGCGCCTCTGTGGGGCTTGGTTGTGTTTTGATAAAGTACGACAGGGTGGTGACGTGTGCTTCTAGACAGCTTAAGGTACATAACTCGGTGCCGTTACCTGTATGGGGTTCATGTTGACATCTTCTCAGACCATAAGAGTTTGTAGTATGTGTCCACTTAGAAGAAGTTAAATCTCAAGCAAAAGAGATATCTTGAGTTGCTCAAGGACTATGATATGAGTCTTCACTATCATTCAGGTAAAGCTAATGTGGTTGTCGATGCTGTTAGCAGGTTATCCATGGGGAGCTTATCTCATGTAGAGGAGGAGAAATAAGGTTTGGTGAAGAATATTCACCGGTTGGCTAATCTCACAGTTTTTCTTTTGGACACCAAGGATGGATGTGTGATTATTTAAGAGATGGTGAAATTATCTCTTGGTGCAGAAGTGAAGGTGAAAGCAAGTTTTGGATCCCATTTTGATGCTGATCAAGGATGATGTTGTCCAACAGAAAGTCTTGGCTTTCGACATTGGTGGTGATGGTATCTTGAGGTACCAAGGTATATTGTACATTCCCGATGTCGATGGGTTGCACAAAAAGAATTCGCCGATGCTCATGAGTCGAGGTATGTTGTTCACTCTGGTTTAAAGATCTACCATAATTTGAGGAGATTTATTAGTAGAATAACATAAAGAGAGATGTGGCAAATTTTGTGGCTAAGTATATGGTTTTCCAACAAGTGAAGGTTGAGCACTTAAGGCCTGGTGGATTGACTCAAGGGATTAAGTTGCCTGAATTGAAATGGGAAGTGATTAATATGGATTTCGTCACCGGTCTTCCGTGGTCTCGTAGCCAGTTTGATTTAATTTGGGTCATCATGGATAGGACGACTAAGTCTGCTCACTTCTTACTTGTGATGACTAGTTATTCTATAAAGGATTATGCGAAGTTGTTCATTAAGGATATCGTCAAATTACATGGTGCTCCAGTCTCTATTATATATAATCAAGTTACGAAATTCTTATCCTATTTCTATCATTTTTTCCAAAGAGGATTGGGGACTAAGGTGAACCTTAGCACCGCTTTCCACCCTCGGACTGATGGGCAAGTAGAGAGGACCCTTTAGAATTTGGAGGATATGCTAAGGTCGTGTGTGATCAATTTTGGTGGTATTTGGGTTGACCATTTGCCTCTCAAAGAGTTTGCATATAATAATAGCTATCATTCCAACATTCTGATGGCTGTATTTGATGCTTTGTATGGTAGGATACGCTATTCTCCTATTGGGTGGTTCAAAGTTGGTGAGGCTGGATTGTTTGGTCCTAATTTGGTTCAACAGGCTATGGAAAAGGTGAAGGTAATAAGGGAAAGGCTTAAGAATGCCCAAAGTCGTCAAAAGACCTACACGGATGTGAGGCAAAAAGAGTTGGAGTTTGGGTATTCTTAAAGGTATCTCCCATGAAGAGAGTAATGAGATTTAGAAAGAAGGGGAAGCTCAGTCCCTGTTATGTTAGCCCGTGCTTGATCTAAAGGATAGTGCGCAATGTTGATTATGAGTTAGAGTTGCCTTCTTGTTTGGGTTCTGTTCATTTGGTCTGTTATGTTTTGATGTTGAAGAAGTGCGTGGGTGATCCTTCCTTGGTTCTCCCATTGGAGAGTATTGCTATTTTGGTGATCCTTTCTTGGTTCTCCCATTGGAGAGTGTTGCTGTTTTGGATTCCCTGTCTTATGAGGAAGTCCCGGTTGAGATTTTGGATCAGCATGTCCGTCGGTTGCGGACCAAGGATGTGGCATCAGTAAAGGTTCTAAGGAGGAATCATAAAGTTGAAGAAGCTACTTAGGAAGCTAAAGAGGACATGAAGTCCAAACATACATTTTTGTTTTCTGCTTGGGATACTCGTGTATAAGATATGTGTTTCCTTGATATCCTTGTTTTCTGACTTTTTTAAAGGAAATTGTGTTTCCTTTATATCTTTGTTTTCTGTCTTTGTTAAAAATAAGTGTGGTTATGTTTCTTGTTAAAAATTGTGCTAATGGATGTTGTATCTCATCATTCAGGGATGACTAATCTTGGGCACGGGGGGGGGGGGGGGCAGAATGTAACACCCTAGATTTTTCCCCCCAGAATTCTTGAGTTTTTTACTCTCGCCCACACTACGACTCTCCTTACGAGTCGTAGGGAGTCATTATGGGTCGTAGAACCCTAATCACAGCCCAACCCGTGTGTTTGGATAAGTCTCTATATTGGTTACGATTGGCACCCAGTGAGTAGTCAAGACTCATTACGAGTAGTTTAATGGCTTTTGTAGCCAAACCAGTAAAGGTGGACAATGTTTCTGTCTTGTGTACGATTTGACCTCATGAGTCGTAAAGTCTGAATATGATTTGTAGGGCACGAATTTTAGTCAGACCAGGTTTATTGCCCATGGATGTTGTTCAGCCTATGACTAAATGTCACAAGTCGTAAGGTCACCCTACGAGTCGTAAGGTCATCCGTAACGACTGGGCGATAGTTTTTCAGTCTTTTTATTAAGGTCACTTTGGACATTTTGCATTTTCCCTAATCGTGATCCACGAGTTAAAACCCCTTTAGGGTATTTTTATCACTCCAAAACAAATCAAAATAACTTCTTAAACTCTCTCAAATTCTCTTGAGCAAAAACACTAGGGTTTTCAAGAAATTGACATCTAAGGGCTCAAGGGTTGATTTCTCTCCACAATTCTTTGTACTTTCAGGCATGTTACTTTTTCCCAAATATTGTTTTGTTAAAACATTTATTTTAAAGTGTTATTCATGTGGTTTTGATGTTGGTTTTGGAACATAGGTTGAGGGTTTTGAATGTTTATTTTCTGAATAATGCTTCTCATGGTTTATATATGATTGTTCATGCTTTATTTATGGTTTTGAACTTGTGGGGTGCATGGGCATGGTGAATAAACTAGGAAATTATGATTTCCCTTAATTTTGTGAATATTGACAATTGAATTAGTAATAACCCCAACCTAATCTTATGAAGTTTGTTTTGAGTATGAGTATAATTGCATTGAACTACTTTTGGAGCAATTGCATGATATAAAGAGGTTATTGAAACATGATGGTTTGATTTAATGAACAAAGGGGGTCGGTATTTCCCCCTTCCCCAATCTTGTATTAATGAATAAAGGGAGTTGTTTTCCCCAAGTGAATAGAATTGTATTGGCATGATGATGTTACCTTGCAAGTATAGTTGGTATGACGATACCAACACTGTATCCCTTAAGGAATATTGTGGTTCAATTAAATGGGAATGTGTGAAAAATATTTTAACTGGGCTTAAAGAGGGTTGTGTAGCTGGTTCGTAAAAGTGGAGGTCTGAGGGACTAATACTAAAAACAGCGATTGCTAGCGCGGGTGGTCTGAAGACCGGGTGGTTTGAGTCCCCCATGTTAAATGACTAGGTTCTTAAGTCACCCTTGATGTATGACCGAGAGGTTCGAGTCCCCCATGCTACATATGTACATATGATTATTCTCTGATTCATGCGGCTACACACACTGGGCCCTATTAGCTGGGAGAGAGCTGAACCCATATAGTCCATGGATGCCTTTTTATGATGGTTGAGCTGCACAATCCAGGATAATGTTTTAAGGTTCATACTAAGACTTGTTCCCTATCCAAGCATTTTATATAAGTATATATATGCATGCATGTATGTGAACATATACATTGAGTTGAACTGGATTTAATCCTTGTGTTACATGCTAGCGCTCAACCCGCTAACCGTCTTCGGACGTTGTATCCCCATGCGATACAGAAACCGGAGATACCTCTAATTTCCAGCATAGTGATAGGATATCCAGATTGTCACCGGTCAGCTTAAAGTGGTGAGCCTCCTTCTTTCGGAAGGCCGTTACTTCTTGGTTTATCTTCTATCATAGACTTTTTTTACTTGTTTTGGCTATCGTCGGGGGCATGTCCCGACATTAGTTTGATTCAATTTTTTTATACAGGTTTTGTGGATTACTATGGACTGGGTATTGGTCATTGATGTATCTTAGACTTCTTGAGTTTTGATTATTCTATCTTGTTATATGTTTGGAATTCAGCCACTGTTAGTGTACTGTGTAATGTGTGACTAGGCAAAAAGGGTGGTCTCCGTTTCAAGGCAGACTTGGAATGCTCGTCACGGCCAGACCCTGGTTCGGGTCGTGACGATTAATTTTTGGTACGAAACTTTTTCATTAATCACAATACCGTCAACTTGATAGTTGTCGTACCAGTCTTTGAAATCCAAACATCCGAATGCCGCAACAACACAGATATATTTGCCATTGAAAATAATCAAAAAATTAAAGAGAGAAGAAGAAAGAAATTTTTTGATACAATTGAAATTAATAAATATTGTTTGCTTGAAATTTGAAAGTTGATCGTGGGTATTGTTGATTTTGTGTATCTTAGAAATTTACTATGCAACTGATTTCGCTTGATTTGCTCCACGGAATAAGTGATAATCCGTTACTTCCGTTTTTAAATAATTATTCTGTTTTAAATGTATCACAACTGAAATGCTTCACGGTATAACAGATATATCACAATTCTCAAAATTTGGATACCAAGTAATTAAACAAAGTTATGGTAAAAAGTGTTAGAACCCATTAAAATTCCAAAATTTAAGTAAGTTACCCTAGTAGATGAAAATTATGTAAAAGCACTGTAAATCAATAACTAATAACGTAAAATATTTTAAAAAATAAAAAAAGAAATTATTGACTTTTTAAATTTCATCTATACCACATAAATTAAAATAAAAAAATAATATACATTGGGCCCGTGTGGGCACGAGTGCTTTGAATTTTTGTCCCCCATAAGAAAAGTATTTAAAGACTAACCTTCCTTCCTTTTTATATATTGAACAAGACATTTTTCCCTTCTACACCTCAAATGTTTTTTAACTTTTCATGCCCATTTGTCTCCCAACTTCTATTTTTATTTTTATTTTTTACTTTTTTTTAATTTTATTTATTTTTTTCTTATTTTAATTTATTGTCTCAATTTATTTTTCTTTTACTTTTTTTTCTCTTTTTTCCTTTTTTTTCCCTCAAACTTTATCTATTTCTTTCTTTCTTTTTTAATTTATTTGTATCAATCTTTATTTTTCTTTTCTTTTTTGTTTTTAGTATTTCTCATTTTTTCTTATTTTTTATTTTTCTCAAAATTTATTTTTAACTTTTTTCTTCTTATTTTCTTCGTAACCTTTATTTTTTTCCTTAGCTTTTTTTCCTTTTCTCTATTTTTTTCTTCTCTTTTTCTTTTTTCTCAACTTCTATTATATTTTGCTAATAAATAGATCGAATGTTGGATAATCCGCAAAGGATCTTCTTTCTTTGACATCAAAGTAAATTTAAGGACATGACTTGTTATTTGGAGGTCCTTTGGAATAAGTCTTGTCTCTAAGGCAAAAGTTATAGACACATATCATAAATTACACACAATGTGATAGTTTCAAGTCTTACTCGTGGGACATAACTTGTTGTTTGAAAATTCTTGAGTTAAGTCTTTCCCCTAAGGCAAGATTTATATACTATCTCATAAATCAAGATGTAATGTGGTAGTGTCAACACTTGTCCATCAGTCGTAGCTTATTTGGGGAGGTTCTTGATCTTATCTTAGAGGCAATACTAAAAGAGCATCACATAAATCAAGACACAATATGGTAGTGTCAACTCTTGTCCATAGGACATAACTTATGGGCTAAGTCTTGCCTCTAAGGCAAGAGTTATAGACATCTCATAAATTAAAACATGATGTGTTAGTGTCACCTCTTTCCCATGGAGCGTAACTTATTGTTTGAAAGTCCTTGGATTAAGTCGTGTCTCTAAAGAAAGCGTTATAGAACATCTCATAAATCAAGACATAATGTGGTGGTGTCAACTCTTACCCATGGGGCATAACTTGTTGTTTGAAAGTCCTTGATTTATAAAATATTTAATAATTCAATACACAATGTGGTAGCGTCAACTTTTGTCTATGGGGCATAACTTATTATTTAAAAGTCCTTGAGCTAAGTCGTGCCTCTAAGACGAGAGCTATAGAGCATCTCATAAATCAAAACTTAATGTGATAGTGTCAACTTTTATCAATGGTGCGTAACTTGTTATTTGAAAGTCTTTGGATTAAATCTTGCCTCTAAAACAAGAGTTATATAGAGCATTTCACAAATAAAAATTTAATGTGGTAGTGTCCACTCTTACCTATAGGACATAACTTGTTGTTTGAAAGTCCTCCGATTAAGTTTTGCATCTAAGGTAAGAGTTATAGGACATCTCATAAATTAAAACACAATGTGGTAGTGTCAACTCTTGCTCATGAGGCGTAACTTATTGCTTGAAAGCCTTTGGTCCAATGGAGGAGCTATAGAACATTTCATAAATAAAAAACACAATGAGGTAGTGTTGCCTCTTGCCCAATGTACGTAACTTGTGATTTGAAAATCTTTGGGATAAGTCGTGCCTCTAAGGTAAGAGTTGTAGAACTTTTCATAAATCAAGACATAACGTGAAAGTGTCAACTCTTGCCTGTGGGGCATAACTTGTTGTTTGAAAGTTCCAGAGTCAAGTCTTGCATCTAAGGTAAGATTTATAGAACATCTCATAACTCAAAACACAATGTGATAGTTTCAACTCGTACCTATGAAACTAACTTGTTGTTTGAAAATTCTAAGTCTTGTCTTTAAGGCAAGATTTATAGCACATATACCAAATCAAAATACAATATGATAGTTTCAACTTTTGCCCATGAAGCGTAACTTATTGTTTGGAAGAAATAAAAAAAAAGAAAAA